>NW_028122960.1:0-186895 GCF_965194805.1 Balaenoptera borealis
TGGCCTTTATCATCACAATGCTCCATGGCCCCTGTTATCACATTGATCCATTGTACCTTTCATCACAATGCTAGATAACCTCTGTCATCACAATGCCCGATGACACCTGTCATCAGAATTGGCCATGGCCCTTGTCATCACAATGCTCCATGCCCTTGTCAACGCAATGCTCCAGAACTCTTGGCATCATAATGCTCCATGCCCGTCTCATCACAATGCTCCATGACACTTGTCATCAAAATGCTCCATGGCCTTTGTCATCACAATGCTCCATGGCCCCTGTTATCACAGTGCTCCATGTTACCTTTCCTCATAATTCTCGATGACCACTGTCATCACAATGCCCCATGACACCTGTCATCACAATTCGCCATGGCCCTTGTCATCACAATGCTCCATGATCCATGTCATCACAATGTTCCTGGACACTTATCATCACAATGAACTATGACCACATTCATCACAATGCTCCATGACCCCTGTCATCACACTGCTCCATGGACTATGCATTCAAAATGCTCCATGGCCCCTGTAATCACATTGCTCCATGATCCCTTTCATCACAATGTTCTATGACCACTCTCATCACGATACCCCATGACACCTATCATCATAATGCTCCAAGGCCCCTCTCATCACAATGCTCCATGAACCCTGTCATCACAATGTTCCATGACACTTGTCATCACAGTGCTCCATGAACCCCTGTCATCACAATATTCACTGCCCATGTAATCACAATGCTCCTGGTCCCCTGTAATCACAGTGCTCCATACCCTTTTCATCACAATGCTCCAGAACTCTTGTCATCATAATGCTCCATGCCCGTGTCATCACAATGCTTGAAGAACCTTGTCATCACAATGCTCCATGAACCGTGTCATCACAAGGTTCCAGGACCCTTGTCATCACAATGATCCATGACCCCTGTCATCTCAATGCTCCATGATCTTTGTATTCACAATGCTCCCTGGCCCCTATAATTGCGGTGATCCATGACCCCTGTCATCACAATGCTCCCTGGTATATTTCATCACAATTCTAGATGACCACTGTCATCACAGTGCTCCACGGCCCCTGTCGTCAGAGTCCTCCATGATACCGTTCATTACAATTCTACATGACCACTGTCATCACAATGCCGCATGACACCTGTCATCACAATTCGCCATGGCACTTGTCATCACAATGCTCCATGAACCATGTCATCACAATGTTCATGGACAATAGTCATGACAATGCTCCATGACAACTTACATCACAATGCTCCTTGACCCCTGTCATTTCATTGCTCCATGGCCTATGCATTCACAATGCTCCATGGTCCCTGTAATCACAATGCTCCATACCCTTGTCATCGCAATGCTCCAGATCACTTCTCATCATAATGCTCCATGCCCGTGTCATCACAATGCTCCATGGCCCCTGTCATCACAGTGCTCCGTGATACCTTTCATCATAATGATAGATGACCACTGTCATCACAATGCTCCATGACACCTGTCATCAGAATTGGCCATGGCCCTTGTCATCACAATGCTCCAGGACACTTGTCTTCACAATGTTCCATGGCGCATTTCATCACAATGCTCCATGACCACTTTCATCAAATTGCTCCATGATGCCTGTCATCACAATGCTCCATGGCCTTTGTCATCAAAATTCTACATGGCCCCTGTAATAACAGTGCTTCAGGACAACTTTTATCACAATGCTCCATGACCACTCTCATCACAATGCCAGATAAGACCTTTCATGACAATGCTCCATGGCCCTTGTCATCACAATATTCTATGACTTCTGTCATCACAATGCTCCATGCCCCTGTCATCACAATGCCCCATCACCCCTGCTATTACAATGCTCCATGACCCCTGTCGTCGCAATGCTCTGAAACCCTTGTCATCACAATATTCCATGATCCGTGTAATCACGATGATCCATGAACCATTTCTGTACAATGCTCCAGTACCCCTTTCATTAAAATGCTCCATGGCACTTGTCATCAGAATGCTCCAGGAACCCTTCCATCACAATAATCCATGACCCGTTTCCTCACAATTCTCCAGGACCGCTTTCATCACAATGCTCCATTCCCTTGTCATCTCAATGCTTCATGGCCACTGTCATCAAAATGATCCATGCCCTCGTCATCAAAATGCTCCAGAACTCTTGTCATCACTATGCTCCATGCCCATGTCATCAAAATGCTGCATGGCCCCTGTCATCACAATGCTGCATGACCCCTGTCATCACAATGCTCCATGCCCGTATCATCACAATGCTCCATTACCCATGTCATCGTAGTGATCCATGACCCCTTTCATCACAATGCTGCATGACACCTGTCATCACAATGCTCCGTGGTCTTTGTCATCACAATGCTCCATGACCACTGTCATCACCATGCCCCATGACCCCATTCATCACAATGCTCCATAGCCCTTGTCATCACAATGCTCCATTAGCCCTGTCATCACAATGTTCCATGACTCTTGTCATCAAAATGCCTCATGATCCATTTAATCACAATGCTCCATGACTCCTTTCATCACATCCTCCATGATACTTGGCATTACACTGCCCCATGACCTCTTTCAGAACAATGCTCCATGATACCAGTCATCACAATGCTCCATGACCATTGTCGTCACAATGCTCCATGCCCCTTTCAACACAATGCTCCATGACAACTGTCATCACAATGCTCCATGGCCTTTGTCATCACAATTATACATGGCCCCTGTGATCACAGTGCTCCATGACCCCTTTCATCACAATGCTCCATGACCACTGTCATCACAATGCCCCATGACCCCTGTCATCACAATGCTCCATGGCCCCTGTCATTACAATGCTCCATGACCACTGTCATCACAATGTTCCATGATCGCTGTAATCACAATGACTCATGACACCTTTCCT
Source organism: Balaenoptera borealis (assembly GCF_965194805.1). Taxonomy (NCBI): domain Eukaryota; kingdom Metazoa; phylum Chordata; class Mammalia; order Artiodactyla; family Balaenopteridae; genus Balaenoptera; species Balaenoptera borealis. Next base: position 2,926 of record NW_028122960.1, read on the forward strand.
CAGAAGGCTCCAGTACGCCTGTCATCACAATGCTCCAATGACCGTCTCATCACAATGCTCCATGATCCCTGTCAGCACAACGTTCCATGACAATTGTCATCACAATGCTCCATGACACCTGTCATCACAATGTTGTCTGCCCATGTCATCAAAATGCTCCATGTCCCCTGTAATCACAATGTTCCATTACACCTGTCTTCACAATGTTCCCTGCCCATGTCATCACAATGCTCCATTACCAATGTAATCAAAATGTTCGCCTGCCCTTGTCATCAAAATGCTCCATGGCCCCTTTAATCACAATGCTCCATGAACCCTGTCATCACAATGTTCCATGACAGTTGTCATCACAATGCTCCATGACCCTGTAATCACAATGCTCCATGCCCTTGTCATCACAATGCTCCAGAACTCTTGTCATCATAATGATGAATGCTCGTGTCATCACAAAGCTCCATGATACTTGTCATCACAATGTTCCATGGCCTTGTCATTACAATACTCCATGGCCCCTGTCATCACAGTGCTCCATGATACCTTTTATCACAATTCTAGATGACCACTGTCATCACAATGCCCCAAGACACATGTCATCACAATTCGCCATGGCCCTTGCCATCACAATGCTCCATGACCCGTGTCATCACAATGGTCCAGGACACTTGTCATCACAATGATCCATGACCTCTGTCATCACACTGCTCCATGGCCTATGCATTCAAAATGCTCCATGGCCCCTGTAATCACATTGCTCCATGATCCCTTTCATCACGATGTTCTATGACCACTCTCATCACAATACCCCATGACGCCTATCATCATAATGCTCCAAGGCCCCTCTCATCACAATGCTCCATGAACCCTGTCATCACAATGTTCCATGACACTTGTCATCACAGTGCTCCATGAACCCCTGTCATCACAATATTCACTGCCCATGTAATCACAATGCTCCTGGTCTCCTGTAATCACAGTGCTCCATACCCTTTTCATCACAATGCTCCAGAACTCTTGTCATCATAATGCTCCATGCCCGTGTCATCACAATGCTTGAAGAACCTTGTCATCACAATGCTCCATGAACCGTGTCATCACAAGGTTCTAGGACCCTTGTCATCACAATGATCCATGACCCCTGTCATCTCAATGCTCCATGATCTTTGTATTCACAATGCTCCCTGGCCCCTATAATTGCGGTGATCCATGACCCCTGTCATCACAATGCTCCCTGGTATATTTCATCACAATTCTAGATGACCACTGTCATCACAGTGCTCCACGGCCCCTGTCGTCAGAGTCCTCCATGATACCTTTCATTACAATTCTACATGACCACTGTCATCACAATGCCCCATGACACCTGTCATCACAATTCGCCATGGCACTTGTCATCACAATGCTCCATGAACCATGTCATCACAATGTTCATGGACACTTGTCATCACAATGCTCCATGACAACTTACATCACAATGCTCCTTGACCCCTGTCATTTCATTGCTCCATGGCCTATGCATTCACAATGCTCCATGGCTCCTGTAAGCACATTGCTCCATGATCCCTTTCATCACAATGCTCCAAGACCGCTGTCATCACAATGCCCCATGACGCCTATCATCATAATGCTCTAAGGCCCCTCTCATCACAATGCTCCATGATCCCTGTCATCACAATGTTCCATGACACTAGTCATCACAGTGCTCCATGACCCCTGTCATCACAATATTCACTGCCCATGTAATCACAATGCTCCTGGTCCCCTGTAATCATAGTGCTCCATACCCTTGTCATCACAATGCTCCAGAACTCTTGTCATCATAATGCTCCATGCCCGTGTCATCACAATGCTTGAAGAACCTTGTCATCACAATGCTCCATGAACCGTGTCATCACAAGGTTCCAGGACCCTTGTCATCACAATGATCCGTGACCCCTGTCATCTCAATGCTCCATGATCTTTGTATTCACAATGCTCCATGGCCTCTATAATTGCGGTGATCCATGACCCCTGTCATCACAATGCTCCCTGGTATATTTCATCACAATTCTAGATGACCACTGTCATCACAGTGCTCCACGGCCCCTGTTATCAGAGTCCTCCCTGATACCTTTAATCACAATTCTATATGACCGCTCTCATCACAATTCCACATGACACCTGTCATCACAATGCTCCATGAACCATGTCATCACAATGTTCATGGACAAGAGTCATCACAATGCTCCATGACAACTTACATCACAATGCTCCTTGACACCTGTCATTCCATTGCTCCATGGCCTATGCATTCACAATGCTCCATGGCTCCTGTAATCACATTGCTCCATGATCCCTTTCATCACAATACTCCAAGACCGCTGTCATCACAATGCCCCATGACGCCTATCATCATAATGCTCCAAGGCCCCTCTCATCACAATGCTCCATGATCCCTGTCATCACAATGTTCCATGACACTAGTCATCACAGTGCTCCATGACCCCTGTCATCACAATATTCACTGCCCATGTAATCACAATGCTCCTGGTCCCCTGTAATCACAATGCTCCATACCCTTGTCATCACAATGCTCCAGAACTCTTGTCATCATAATGCTCCATTCCCTTGTCATCACAGTTCTCCATGACCACTTTCATCACAATGCTCTATGACCACTGTCATCACAATGCCACATGACACCTGTCATCACAATGCTCTATAGCCCCTGTCAGCACAATGTTCCATGACAGGTATCATCACAATGATCCATGACTGCTGTCATCACAATGTTCCCTGCCCTTGTCATTCTCAATGCTCCCTGGCTCCTGTCATCACAATGCTCCATGCTCATATCATCACAATGCTCCATTACCCATGTCATCGATGTGATCCATGACCCCTTTCATCACAATGCTCCATGACCCCAGTCATCACAATGCTCCATAGCCCTTGTCATCACAATGCTCCATTAGCCCTGTCATCACAATGTTCCATGACTCTTGTCATCAAAATGCCTCATGATCCATTTAATCACAATGCTCCATGACTCCTTTCATCACATCCTCCATGATACTTGTCATTACACTGCCCCATGACCTTTTTCAGAACAATGCTCCATGATACCAGTCATCACAATGCTCCATGACCATTGTCGTCACAATGCTCCATGCCCCTTTCAACACAATGCTCCATGACAACTGTCATCACAATGCTCCATGGTCTTTGTCATCACAATTATACATGGCCCCTGTGATCACAGTGCTCCATGACCCCTTTCATCACAATGCTCCATGACCACTGTCATCACAATGCCCCATGACCCCTGTCATCACAATGCTCCATGGCCCCTGTCATTACAATGCTCCATGACCACTGTCATCACAATGTTCCATGACAGATGTCACCACTATCCTCCATGGTCCCTGTAATCACAATGCTCCATTCCCTTGTCAACGCAATGCTCCAGAACTCTTGTCATCATAATGCTCCATGCCCGTCTCATCACAATTCTCCATGACACTTTTCATTAAAATGCTCCATGGTCTTTATCATCACAATGCTCCATGGCCCCTGTTATCACATTGATCCATTGTACCTTTCATCACAATGCTAGATAACCTCTGTCATCACAATGCCCGATGACACCTGTCATCAGAATTGGCCATGGCCCTTGTCATCACAATGCTCCATGCCCTTGTCACCACAATGCTCCAGAACTCTGGGCATCATAATGCTCCATGCCCGTCTCATCACAATGCTACATGACACTTGTCATCAAAATGCTCCATGGCCTTTGTCATCACAATGCTCCATGGCCCCTGTTATCACAGTGCTCCATGTTACCTTTCATCACAATTCTAGATGACCACTGTCATCACAATGCCCCATGACACCTGTCATCACAATTCGCCATGGCCCTTGTCATCACAATGCTCCATGATCCATGTCATCACAATGTTCCTGGACACTTATCATCACAATGAACTATGACCACATTCATCACAATGCTCCATGACGCCTGTCATCACACTGCTCCATGGCCTATGCATTCAAAATGCTCCATGGCCCCTGTAATCACATTGCTCCATGATCCCTTTCATCACAATGCTCCAAGACCGCTGTCATCACAAGGCCCCATGACGCGTATCATCATAATGCTCCAAGGCCCCTCTCATCACAATGCTCCATGAACCCTGTCATCACAATGTTCCATGACACTTGTCATCACAGTGCTCCATGAACCCCTGTCATCACAATATTCACTGCCCATGTAATCACAATGCTCCTGGTCTCCTGTAATCACAGTGCTCCATACCCTTTTCATCACAATGCTCCAGAACTCTTGTCATCATAATGCTCCATGCCTGTGTCATCACAATGCTTGAAGAACCTTGTCATCACAATGCTCCATGAACCGTGTCATCACAAGGTTCCAGGACCCTTGTCATCACAATGATCCATGACCCCTGTCATCTCAATGCTCCATGATCTTTGTATTCACAATGCTCCCTGGCCCCTATAATTGCGGTGATCCATGACCCCTGTCATCACAATGCTCCCTGGTATATTTCATCACAATTCTAGATGACCACTGTCATCACAGTGCTCCACGGCCCCTGTCGTCAGAGTCCTCCATGATACCTTTCATTACAATTCTACATGACCACTGTCATCACAATGCCCCATGACACCTGTCATCACAATTCGCCATGGCACTTGTCATCACAAAGCTCCATGAACCATGTCATCACAATGTTCATGGACACTTGTCATCACAATGCTCCATGACAACTTACATCACAATGCTCCTTGACCCCTGTCATTTCATTGCTCCATGGCCTATGCATTCACAATGCTCCATGGCCCCTGTAATCACATTGCTCCATGATCCCTTTCATCACAATGCTCCAAGACCGCTGTCATCACAATGCCCCATGACGCCTATCATCATAATGCTCCAAGGCCCCTCTCATCACAGTGCTCCATGATCCCTCTCATCACAATGTTCCATGACACTAGTCATCACAGTGCTCCATGACCCCTGTCATCACAATATTCACTGCCCATGTAATCACAATGCTCCTGGTCCCCTGTAATCACAATGCTCCATACCCTTTTCATCACAATGCTCCAGAACTCTTGTCATCATAATGCTGCATGCCCGTGTCATCACAGTGCTCCATGTCCACTTTCATCACAATGCTCCTTGACCCCTGTCATCACAATGCTCCATGGCCTATGTATTCACAATGCTCCATGGCCCCTGTAATCACATTGCTCCATGATCCTTTTCATCACAATGCTCTATGACCACTGTCATCACAATGCCACATGACACCTGTCATCACAATGCTCTATAGCCCCTGTCAGCACAATGTTCCATGACAGGTATCATCACAATGATACAAGACTGCTGTCATCAGAATGTTCCCTGCTCTTGTCATCTCAATGCTCCCTTGCCCCTGTCATCAAAATGATCCATGCCCTCGTCATCAAAATGCTCCAGAACTCTTGTCATCACTATGCTCCATGCCCATGTCATCAAAATGCTGCATGGCCCCTGTCATCACAATGCTGCATGACCCCTGTCATCACAATGCTCCATGCCCGTATCATCACAATGCTCCATTACCCATGTCATCGTAGTGATCCATGACCCCTTACATCACAATGCTGCATGACACCTGTCATCACAATGCTCCGTGGTCTTTGTCATCACAATGCTCCATGACCACTGTCATCACCATGCCCCATGACCCCATTCATCACAATGCTCCATAGCCCTTGTCATCACAATGCTCCATTAGCGCTGTCATCACAATGTTCCATGACTCTTGTCATCAAAATGCCTCATGATCCATTTAATCACAATGCTCCATGACTCCTTTCATCACATCCTCCATGATACTTGTCATTACACTGCCCCATGACCTCTTTCAGAACAATGCTCCATGATACCAGTCATCACAATGCTCCATGACCATTGTCGTCACAATGCTCCATGCCCCTTTCAACACAATGTTCCATGACAACTGTCATCACAATGCTCCATGGCCTTTGTCATCACAATTATACATGGCCCCTGTGATCACAGTGCTCCATGACCCCTTTCATCACAATGCTCCATGACCACTGTCATCACAATGCCCCATGACCCCTGTCATCACAATGCTCCATGACCCCTGTCATTACAATGCTCCATGACCACTGTCATCACAATGTTCCATGATCGCTGTAATCACAATGACTCATGACACCTTTCCTCAGAAGGCTCCAGTACGCCTGTCATCACAATGCTCCAATGACCGTCTCATCACAATGCTCCATGATCCCTGTCAGCACAACGTTCCATGACAATTGTCATCACAATGCTCCATGACACCTGTCATCACAATGTTGCCTGCCCATGTCATCAAAATGCTCCATGTCCCCTGTAATCACAATGTTCCATTACACCTGTCTTCACAATGTTCCCTGCCCATGTCATCACAATGCTCCATTACCAATGTAATCAAAATGTTCGCCTGCCCTTGTCATCAAAATGCTCCATGGCCCCTTTAATCACAATGCTCCATGAACCCTGTCATCACAATATTCCATGACAGTTGTCATCACAATGCTCCATGACCCTGTAATCACAATGCTCCATGCCCTTGTCATCACGATGCTCCAGAACTCTTGTCATCATAATGATGAATGCTCGTGTCATCACAAAGCTCCATGATACTTGTCATCACAATGTTCCATGGCCTTGTCATTACAATACTCCATGGCCCCTGTCATCACAGTGCTCCATGATACCTTTTATCACAATTCTAGATGACCACTGTCATCACAATGCCCCAAGACACATGTCATCACAATTCGCCATGGCCCTTGCCATCACAATGCTCCATGACCCGTGTCATCACAATGGTCCAGGACACTTGTCATCACAATGATCCATGACCCCTGTCATCACACTGCTCCATGGCCTATGCATTCAAAATGCTCCATGGCCCCTGTAATCACATTGCTCCATGATCCCTTTCATCACGATGTTCTATGACCACTCTCATCAGAATACCCCATGACGCCTATCATCATAATGCTCCAAGGCCCCTCTCATCACAATGCTCCATGAACCCTGTCATCACAATGTTCCATGACACTTGCCATCACAATGCTCCATGACCCGTGTCATCACAAGGCCCCATGACACCTGTCATCACAATTCGCCATGGCACTTGTCATCACAATGCTCCATGAACCATGTCATCACAATGTTCATGGACACTTGTCATCACAATGCTCCATGACAACTTACATCACAATGCTCCTTGACCCCTGTCATTTCATTGCTCCATGGCCTATGCATTCACAATGCTCCATGGCTCCGGTAATCACATTGCTCCATGATCCCTTTCATCACAATGCTCCAAGACCGCTGTCATCACAATGCCCCATGACGCCTATCATCATAATGCTCCAAGGCCCCTCTCATCACAATACTCCATGATCCCTGTCATCACAATGTTCCATGACACTAGTCATCACAGTGCTCCATGACCCCTGTCATCACAATATTCACTGCCCATGTAATCACAATGCTCTTGTTCCCCTGTAATCACAATGCTCCATAACCTTGTCATCACAATGCTCCAGAACTCTTGTCATCATAATGCTCCATGCCCGTTTCATCACAGTGCTCCATGACCACTTTCATCACAATGCTCCTTGACCCCTGTCATCACAATGCTCTATGACCACTGTCATCACAATGCCACATGACACCTGTAATCACATTGCTCCATGATCCTTTTCATCACAATGCTCTATGACCACTGTCATCACAATGCCACATGACACCTGTCATCACAATGCTCTATAGCCCCTGTCAGCACAATGTTCCATGACAGGTATCATCACAATGATACATGACTGCTGTCATCAGAACGTTCCCTGCTCTTGTCATCTCAATGCTCCCTGGCCCCTGTTATCACAATGCTCCATGCCCATATCATCACAATGCTCCATTACCCATGTCATCGTAGTGATCCATGACCCCTTTCATCACAATGCTGCATGACACCTGTCATCACAATGCTCCATAGCCCTTGTCATCACAATGCTCCATTAGCCCTGTCATCACAATGTTCCATGACTCTTGTCATCAAAATGCCTCATGATCCATTTAATCACAATGCTCCATGACTCCTTTCATCACATCCTCCATGATACTTGTCATTACACTGCCCCATGACCTTTTTCAGAACAATGCTCCATGATACCAGTCATCACAATGCTCCATGACCATTGTCGTCACAATGCTCCATGCCCCTTTCAACACAATGCTCCATGACAACTGTCATCACAATGCTCCATGGTCTTTGTCATCACAATTATACATGGCCCCTGTGATCACAGTGCTCCATGACCCCTTTCATCACAATGCTCCATGACCACTGTCATCACAATGCCCCATGACCCCTGTCATCACAATGCTCCATGGCCCCTGTCATTACAATGCTCCATGACCACTGTCATCACAATGTTCCATGACAGATGTCACCACTATCCTCCATGGTCCCTGTAATCACAATGCTCCATTCCCTTGTCAACGCAATGCTCCAGAACTCTTGTCATCATAATGCTCCATGCCCGTCTCATCACAATTCTCCATGACACTTTTCATTAAAATGCTCCATGGTCTTTATCATCACAATGCTCCATGGCCCCTGTTATCACATTGATCCATTGTACCTTTCATCACAATGCTAGATAACCTCTGTCATCACAATGCCCGATGACACCTGTCATCAGAATTGGCCATGGCCCTTGTCATCACAATGCTCCATGCCCTTGTCACCACAATGCTCCAGAACTCTGGGCATCATAATGCTCCATGCCCGTCTCATCACAATGCTACATGACACTTGTCATCAAAATGCTCCATGGCGTTTGTCATCACAATGCTCCATGGCCCCTGTTATCACAGTGCTCCATGTTACCTTTCATCACAATTCTAGATGACCACTGTCATCACAATGCCCCATGACACCTGTCATCACAATTCGCCATGGCCCTTGTCATCACAATGCTCCATGATCCATGTCATCACAATGTTCCTGGACACTTATCATCACAATGAACTATGACCACATTCATCACAATGCTCCATGACCCCTGTCATCACACTGCTCCATGGCCTATGCATTCAAAATGCTCCATGGCCCCTGTAATCACATTGCTCCATGATCCCTTTCATCACAATGCTCCAAGACCGCTGTCATCACAAGGCCCGATGACGCGTATCATCATAATGCTCCAAGGCCCCTCTCATCACAATGCTCCATGAACCCTGTCATCACAATGTTCCATGACACTTGTCATCACAGTGCTCCATGAACCCCTGTCATCACAATATTCACTGCCCATGTAATCACAATGCTCCTGGTCTCCTGTAATCACAGTGCTCCATACCCTTTTCATCACAATGCTCCAGAACTCTTGTCATCATAATGCTCCATGCCCGTGTCATCACAATGCTTGAAGAACCTTGTCATCACAATGCTCCATGAACCGTGTCATCACAAGGTTCCAGGACCCTTGTCATCACAATGATCTATGACCCCTGTCATCTCAATGCTCCATGATCTTTGTATTCACAATGCTCCCTGGCCCCTATAATTGCGGTGATCCATGACCCCTGTCATCACAATGCTCCCTGGTATATTTCATCACAATTCTAGATGACCACTGTCATCACAGTGCTCCACGGCCCCTGTCGTCAGAGTCCTCCATGATACCTTTCATTACAATTCTACATGACCACTGTCATCACAATGCCCCATGACACCTGTCATCACAATTCGCCATGGCACTTGTCATCACAAAGCTCCATGAACCATGTCATCACAATGTTCATGGACACTTGTCATCACAATGCTCCATGACAACTTACATCACAATGCTCCTTGACCCCTGTCATTTCATTGCTCCATGGCCTATGCATTCACAATGCTCCATGGCCCCTGTAATCACATTGCTCCATGATCCCTTTCATCACAATGCTCCAAGACCACTGTCATCACAATGCCCCATGACGCCTATCATCATAATGCTCCAAGGCCCCTCTCATCACAGTGCTCCATGATCCCTCTCATCACAATGTTCCATGACACTAGTCATCACAGTGCTCCATGACCCCTGTCATCACAATATTCACTGCCCATGTAATCACAATGCTCCTGGTCCCCTGTAATCACAATGCTCCATACCCTTTTCATCACAATGCTCCAGAACTCTTGTCATCATAATGCTGCATGCCCGTGTCATCACAGTGCTCCATGTCCACTTTCATCACAATGCTCCTTGACCCCTGTCATCACAATGCTCCATGGCCTATGTATTCACAATGCTCCATGGCCCCTGTAATCACATTGCTCCATGATCCTTTTCATCACAATGCTCTATGACCACTGTCATCACAATGCCACATGACACCTGTCATCACAATGCTCTATAGCCCCTGTCAGCACAATGTTCCATGACAGGTATCATCACAATGATACAAGACTGCTGTCATCAGAATGTTCCCTGCTCTTGTCATCTCAATGCTCCCTGGCCCCTGTTATCACAATGCTCCATGTCCATATCATCACAATGCTCCATTACACATGTCATCGTAGTGATCCATGACCCCTTTCATCACAATGCTGCATGACACCTGTCATCACAATGCTCCATAGCCCTTGTCATCACAATGCTCCATTAGCCCTGTCATCACAATGTTCCATGACTCTTGTCATCAAAATGCCTCATGATCCATTTAATCACAATGCTCCATGACTCCTTTCATCACATCCTCCATGATACTTGTCATTACACTGCCCCATGACCTTTTTCAGAACAATGCTCCATGATACCAGTCATCACAATGCTCCATGACCATTGTCGTCACAATGCTCCATGCCCCTTTCAACACAATGCCCCATGACATTTGTCATCACAATTCGCCATCGCACTTGTCATCACAATGCTCCATGAACCCTGTCATCACAATGTTCCATGACAGTTGTCATCACAATGCTCCATGACCCTGTAATCACAATGCTCCATGCCCTTGTCATCACAATGCTCCAGAACTCTTGTCATCATAATGATGAATGCTCGTGTCATCACAAAGCTCCATGATACTTGTCATCACAATGTTCCATTGCCTTGTCATTACAATACTCCATGGCCCCTGTCATCACAGTGCTCCATGATACCTTTTATCACAATTCTAGATGACCACTGTCATCACAATGCCCCAAGACACATGTCATAACAATTCGCCATGGCCCTTGCCATCACAATGCTCCATGACCCGTGTCATCACAATGGTCCCGGACACTTGTCATCACAATGATCCATGACCACTTACATCACAATGCTCCTTGACTCCTGTCATCACAATGCTCCATAGCCTATGCATTCGCAATGCTACATGGTCCCTGTAATCACATTGCTCCATGATCCATTTCATCACAATGCTCTATGACCACTGTCATTACAATGCCACATTATACCTGTCATCACAATGCTCCATGGCCCCTGTCAGCACAATGTTCCATGACAGATGTCATCACTGTCCTCCATGGTCCCTGTAATCACAATGCTCCATTCCCTTGTCAACGCAATGCTCCAGAACTCTTGTCATCATAATGCTCCATGCCCGTCTCATCACAATTCTCCATGACACTTTTCATTAAAATGCTCCATGGCCTTTATCATCACAATGCTCCATGGCCCCTGTTATCACATTGATCCATTGTACCTTTCATCACAATGCTAGATAACCTCTGTCATCACAATGCCCGATGACACCTGTCATCAGAATTGGCCATGGCCCTTGTCATCACAATGCTCCATGCCCTTGTCAACGCAATGCTCCAGAACTCTTGGCATCATAATGCTCCATGCCCGTCTCATCACAATGCTCCATGACACTTGTCATCAAAATGCTCCATGGCCTTTGTCATCACAATGCTCCATGGCCCCTGTTATCACAGTGCTCCATGTTACCTTTCCTCATAATTCTCGATGACCACTGTCATCACAATGCCCCATGACACCTGTCACCACAATTCGCCATGGCCCTTGTCATCACAATGCTCCATGATCCATGTCATCACAATGTTCTTGGACACTTATCATCACAATGAACTATGACCACATTCATCACAATGCTCCATGACCCCTGTCATCACACTGCTCCATGGACTATGCATTCAAAATGCTCCATGGCCCCTGTAATCACATTGCTCCATGATCCCTTTCATCACAATGTTCTATGACCACTCTCATCACAATACCCCATGACGCCTATCATCATAATGCTCCAAGGCCCCTCTCATCACAGTGCTCCATGAACCCTGTCATCACAATGTTCCATGACACTTGTCATCACAGTGCTCCATGAACACCTGTCATCACAATATTCACTGCCCATGTAATCACAATGCTCCTGGTCCCCTGTAATCACAGTGCTCCATACCCTTTTCATCACAATGCTCCAGAACTCTTGTCATCATAATGCTCCATGCCCGTGTCATCACAATGCTTGAAGAACCTTGTCATCACAATGCTCCATGAACCGTGTCATCACAAGGTTCCAGGACCCTTGTCATCACAATGATCCATGACCCCTGTCATCTCAATGCTCCATGATCTTTGTATTCACAATGCTCCCTGGCCCCTATAATTGCGGTGATCCATGACCCCTGTCATCACAATGCTCCCTGGTATATTTCATCACAATTCTAGATGACCACTGTCATCACAGTGCTCCACGGCCCCTGTCGTCAGAGTCCTCCATGATACCGTTCATTACAATTCTACATGACCACTGTCATCACAATGCCGCATGACACCTGTCATCACAATTCGCCATGGCACTTGTCATCACAATGCTCCATGAACCATGTCATCACAATGTTCATGGACAATAGTCATGACAATGCTCCATGACAACTTACATCACAATGCTCCTTGACCCCTGTCATTTCATTGCTCCATGGCCTATGCATTCACAATGCTCCATGGTCCCTGTAATCACAATGCTCCATACCCTTGTCATCGCAATGCTCCAGATCACTTCTCATCATAATGCTCCATGCCCGTGTCATCACAATGCTCCATGGCCCCTGTCATCACAGTGCTCCGTGATACCTTTCATCCTAATGATAGATGACCACTGTCATCACAATGCTCCATGACACCTGTCATCAGAATTGGCCATGGCCCTTGTCATCACAATGCTCCAGGACACTTGTCTTCACAATGTTCCATGGCGCATTTCATCACAATGCTCCATGACCACTTTCATCAAATTGCTCCATGATGCCTGTCATCACAATGCTCCATGGCCTTTGTCATCAAAATTCTACATGGCCCCTGTAATAACAGTGCTTCAGGACAACTTTTATCACAATGCTCCATGACCACTCTCATCACAATGCCAGATAAGACCTTTCATGACAATGCTCCATGGCCCTTGTCATCACAATATTCTATGACTTCTGTCATCACAATGCTCCATGCCCCTGTCATCACAGTGCCCCATCACCCCTGCTATTACAATGCTCCATGACCCCTGTCGTCGCAATGCTCCGAAACCCTTGTCATCACAATATTCCATGATCCGTGTAATCACGATGATCCATGAACCATTTCTGTACAATGCTCCAGTACCCCTTTCATTAAAATGCTCCATGGCACTTGTCATCAGAATGCTCCAGGAACCCTTCCATCACAATAATCCATGACCCGTTTCCTCACAATTCTCCAGGACCGCTTTCATCACAATGCTCCATTCCCTTGTCATCTCAATGCTTCATGGCCCCTGTCATCAAAATGATCCATGCCCTTGTCATCAAAATGCTCCAGAACTCTTGTCATCACTATGCTCCATGCCCATGTCATCAAAATGCTGCATGGCCCCTGTCATCACAATGCTGCATGACCCCTGTCATCACAATGCTCCATGCCTGTATCGTCACAATGCTCCATTACCCATGTCATCGTAGTGATCCATGACCCCTTACATCACAATGCTGCATGACACCTGTCATCACAATGCTCCGTGGTCTTCGTCATCACAATGCTCCATGACCACTGTCATCACCATGCCCCATGACCCCATTCATCACAATGCTCCCTAGCCCTTGTCATCACAATGCTCCATTAGCGCTGTCATCACAATGTTCCATGACTCTTGTCATCAAAATGCCTCATGATCCATTTAATCACAATGCTCCATGACTCCTTTCATCACATCCTCCATGATACTTGTCATTACACTGCCCCATGACCTCTTTCAGAACAATGCTCCATGATACCAGTCATCACAATGCTCCATGACCATTGTCGTCACAATGCTCCATGCCCCTTTCAACACAATGCTCCATGACAACTGTCATCACAATGCTCCATGGCCTTTGTCATCACAATTATACATGGCCCCTGTGATCACAGTGCTCCATGACCCCTTTCATCACAATGCTCCATGACCACTGTCATCACAATGCCCCATGACCCCTGTCATCACAATGCTCCATGACCCCTGTCATTACAATGCTCCATGACCACTGTCATCACAATGTTCCATGATCGCTGTAATCACAATGACTCATGACACCTTTCCTCAGAAGGCTCCAGTACGCCTGTCATCACAATGCTCCAATGACCGTCTCATCACAATGCTCCATGATCCCTGTCAGCACAACGTTCCATGACAATTGTCATCACAATGCTCCATGACACCTGTCATCACAATGTTGCCTGCCCATGTCATCAAAATGCTCCATGTCCCCTGTAATCACAATGTTCCATTACACCTGTCTTCACAATGTTCCCTGCCCATGTCATCACAATGCTCCATTACCAATGTAATCAAAATGTTCGCCTGCCCTTGTCATCAAAATGCTCCATGGCCCCTTTAATCACAATGCTCCATGAACCCTGTCATCACAATATTCCATGACAATTGTCATCACAATGCTCCATGACCCTGTAATCACAATGCTCCATGCCCTTGTCATCACGATGCTCCAGAACTCTTGTCATCATAATGATGAATGCTCGTGTCATCACAAAGCTCCATGATACTTGTCATCACAATGTTCCATGGCCTTGTCATTACAATACTCCATGGCCCCTGTCATCACAGTGCTCCATGATACCTTTTATCACAATTCTAGATGACCACTGTCATCACAATGCCCCAAGACACATGTCATCACAATTCGCCATGGCCCTTGCCATCACAATGCTCCATGACCCGTGTCATCACAATGGTCCAGGACACTTGTCATCACAATGATCCATGACCCCTGTCATCACACTGCTCCATGGCCTATGCATTCAAAATGCTCCATGGCCCCTGTAATCACATTGCTCCATGATCCCTTTCATCACGATGTTCTATGACCACTCTCATCACAATACCCCATGACGCCTATCATCATAATGCTCCAAGGCCCCTCTCATCACAATGCTCCATGAACCCTGTCATCACAATGTTCCATGACACTTGTCATCACAGTGCTCCATGAACCCCTGTCATCACAATATTCACTGCCCATGTAATCACAACGCTCCTGGTCCCCTGTAATCACAGTGCTCCATACCCTTTTCATCACAATGCTCCAGAACTCTTGTCATCATAATGCTCCATGCCCGTGTCATCACAATGCTTGAAGAACCTTGTCATCACAATGCTCCATGAACCGTGTCATCACAAGGTTCCAGGACCCTTGTCATCACAATGATCCATGACCCCTGTCATCTCAATGCTCCATGATCTTTGTATTCACAATGCTCCATGGCCCCTATAATTGCGGTGATCCATGACCCCTGTCATCACAATGCTCCCTGGTATATTTCATCACAATTCTAGATGACCACTGTCATCACAGTGCTCCACGGCCCCTGTCGTCAGAGTCCTCCATGATACCTTTCATTACAATTCTACATGACCACTGTTATCACAATGCCCCATGACACCTGTCATCACAATTCGCCATGGCACTTGTCATCACAATGCTCCATGAACCATGTCATCACAATGTTCATGGACACTTGTCATCACAATGCTCCATGACAACTTACATCACAATGCTCCTTGACCCCTGTCATTTCATTGCTCCATGGCCTATGCATTCACAATGCTCCATGGCTCCGGTAATCACATTGCTCCATGATCCCTTTCATCACAATGCTCCAAGACCGCTGTCATCACAATGCCCCATGATGCCTATCATCATAATGCTCCAAGGCCCCTCTCATCACAATACTCCATGATCCCTGTCATCACAATGTTCCATGACACTAGTCATCACAGTGCTCCATGACCCCTGTCATCACAATATTCACTGCCCATGTAATCACAATGCTCTTGTTCCCCTGTAATCACAATGCTCCATAACCTTGTCATCACAATGCTCCAGAACTCTTGTCATCATAATGCTCCATGCCCGTGTCATCACAGTGCTCCATGACCACTTTCATCACAATGCTCCTTGACCCCTGTCATCACAATGCTCTATGACCACTGTCATCACAATGCCACATGACACCTGTAATCACATTGCTCCATGATCCTTTTCATCACAATGCTCTATGACCACTGTCATCACAATGCCACATGACACCTGTCATCACAATGCTCTATAGCCCCTGTCAGCACAATGTTCCATGACAGGTATCATCACAATGATACATGACTGCTGTCATCAGAATGTTCCCTGCTCTTGTCATCTCAATGCTCCCTGGCCCCTGTTATCACAATGCTCCATGCCCATATCATCACAATGCTCCATTACCCATGTCATCGTAGTGATCCATGACCCCTTTCATCACAATGCTGCATGACACCTGTCATCACAATGCTCCATAGCCCTTGTCATCACAATGCTCCATTAGCCCTGTCATCACAATGTTCCATGACTCTTGTCATCAAAATGCCTCCTGATCCATTTAATCACAATGCTCCATGACTCCTTTCATCACATCCTCCATGATACTTGTCATTACACTGCCCCATGACCTTTTTCAGAACAATGCTCCATGATACCAGTCATCACAATGCTCCATGACCATTGTCGTCACAATGCTCCATGCCCCTTTCAACACAATGCTCCATGACAACTGTCATCACAATGCTCCATGGTCTTTGTCATCACAATTATACATGGCCCCTGTGATCACAGTGCTCCATGACCCCTTTCATCACAATGCTCCATGACCACTGTCATCACAATGCCCCATGACCCCTGTCATCACAATGCTCCATGGCCCCTGTCATTACAATGCTCCATGACCACTGTCATCACAATGTTCCATGACAGATGTCACCACTATCCTCCATGGTCCCTGTAATCACAATGCTCCATTCCCTTGTCAACGCAATGCTCCAGAACTCTTGTCATCATAATGCTCCATGCCCGTCTCATCACAATTCTCCATGACACTTTTCATTAAAATGCTCCATGGCCTTTATCATCACAATGCTCCATGGCCCCTGTTATCACATTGATCCATTGTACCTTTCATCACAATGCTAGATAACCTCTGTCATCACAATGCCCGATGACACCTGTCATCAGAATTGGCCATGGCCCTTGTCATCACAATGCTCCATGCCCTTGTCACCACAATGCTCCAGAACTCTGGGCATCATAATGCTCCATGCCCGTCTCATCACAATGCTCCATGACACTTGTCATCAAAATGCTCCATGGCCTTTGTCATCACAATGCTCCATGGCCCCTGTTATCACAGTGCTCCATGTTACCTTTCATCACAATTCTAGATGACCACTGTCATCACAATGCCCCATGACACCTGTCATCACAATTCGCCATGGCCCTTGTCATCACAATGCTCCATGATCCATGTCATCACAATGTTCCTGGACACTTATCATCACAATGAACTATGACCACATTCATCACAATGCTCCATGACCCCTGTCATCACACTGCTCCATGGCCTATGCATTCAAAATGCTCCATGGCCCCTGTAATCACATTGCTCCATGATCCCTTTCATCACAATGCTCCAAGACCGCTGTCATCACAAGGCCCCATGACGCGTATCATCATAATGCTCCAAGGCCCCTCTCATCACAATGCTCCATGAACCCTGTCATCACAATGTTCCATGACACTTGTCATCACAGTGCTCCATGAACCCCTGTCATCACAATATTCACTGCCCATGTAATCACAATGCTCCTGGTCTCCTGTAATCACAGTGCTCCATACCCTTTTCATCACAATGCTCCAGAACTCTTGTCATCATAATGCTCCATGCCCGTGTCATCACAATGCTTGAAGAACCTTGTCATCACAATGCTCCATGAACCGTGTCATCACAAGGTTCCAGGACCCTTGTCATCACAATGATCCATGACCCCTGTCATCTCAATGCTCCATGATCTTTGTATTCACAATGCTCCCTGGCCCCTATAATTGCGGTGATCCATGACCCCTGTCATCACAATGCTCCCTGGTATATTTCATCACAATTCTAGATGACCACTGTCATCACAGTGCTCCACGGCCCCTGTCGTCAGAGTCCTCCATGATACCTTTCATTACAATTCTACATGACCACTGTCATCACAATGCCCCATGACACCTGTCATCACAATTCGCCATGGCACTTGTCATCACAAAGCTCCATGAACCATGTCATCACAATGTTCATGGACACTTGTCATCACAATGCTCCATGACAACTTACATCACAATGCTCCTTGACCCCTGTCATTTCATTGCTCCATGGCCTATGCATTCACAATGCTCCATGGCCCCTGTAATCACATTGCTCCATGATCCCTTTCATCACAATGCTCCAAGACCGCTGTCATCACAATGCCCCATGACGCCTATCATCATAATGCTCCAAGGCCCCTCTCATCACAGTGCTCCATGATCCCTCTCATCACAATGTTCCATGACACTAGTCATCACAGTGCTCCATGACCCCTGTCATCACAATATTCACTGCCCATGTAATCACAATGCTCCTGGTCCCCTGTAATCACAATGCTCCATACCCTTTTCATCACAATGCTCCAGAACTCTTGTCATCATAATGCTGCATGCCCGTGTCATCACAGTGCTCCATGTCCACTTTCATCACAATGCTCCTTGACCCCTGTCATCACAATGCTCCATGGCCTATGTATTCCCAATGCTCCATGGCCCCTGTATTCACATTGCTCCATGATCCTTTTCATCACAATGCTCTATGACCACTGTCATCACAATGCCACATGACACCTGTCATCACAATGCTCTATAGCCCCTGTCAGCACAATGTTCCATGACAGGTATCATCACAATGATACAAGACTGCTGTCATCAGAATGTTCCCTGCTCTTGTCATCTCAATGCTCCCTGGCCCCTGTTATCACAATGCTCCATGTCCATATCATCACAATGCTCCATTACACATGTCATCGTAGTGATCCATGACCCCTTTCATCACAATGCTGCATGACACCTGTCATCACAATGCTCCATAGCCCTTGTCATCACAATGCTCCATTAGCCCTGTCATCACAATGTTCCATGACTCTTGTCATCAAAATGCCTCATGATCCATTTAATCACAATGCTCCATGACTCCTTTCATCACATCCTCCATGATACTTGTCATTACACTGCCCCATGACCTTTTTCAGAACAATGCTCCATGATACCAGTCATCACAATGCTCCATGACCATTGTCATCACAATGCTCCATGCCCCTTTCAACACAATGCCCCATGACACCTGTCATCACAATTCGCCATCGAACTTGTCATCACAATGCTCCATGAACCCTGTCATCACAATGTTCCATGACAGTTGTCATCACAATGCTCCATGACCCTGTAATCACAATGCTCCATGCCCTTGTCATCACAATGCTCCAGAACTCTTGTCATCATAATGATGAATGCTCGTTTCATCACAAAGCTCCATGATACTTGTCATCACAATGTTCCATTGCCTTGTCATTACAATACTCCATGGCCCCTGTCATCACAGTGCTCCATGATACCTTTTATCACAATTCTAGATGACCACTGTCATCACAATGCCCCAAGACACATGTCATAACAATTCGCCATGGCCCTTGCCATCACAATGCTCCATGACCCGTGTCATCACAATGGTCCCGGACACTTGTCATCCCAATGATCCATGACCACTTACATCACAATGCTCCTTGACTCCTGTCATCACAATGCTCCATAGCCTATGCATTCGCAATGCTACATGGTCCCTGTAATCACATTGCTCCATGATCCATTTCATCACAATGCTCTATGACCACTGTCATTACAATGCCACATTATACCTGTCATCACAATGCTCCATGGCCCCTGTCAGCACAATGTTCCATGACAGATGTCATCACTGTCCTCCATGGTCCCTGTAATCACAATGCTCCATTCCCTTGTCAACGCAATGCTCCAGAACTCTTGTCATCATAATGCTCCATGCCCGTCTCATCACAATTCTCCATGACACTTTTCATTAAAATGCTCCATGGCCTTTATCATCACAATGCTCCATGGCCCCTGTTATCACATTGATCCATTGTACCTTTCATCACAATGCTAGATAACCTCTGTCATCACAATGCCCGATGACACCTGTCATCAGAATTGGCCATGGCCCTTGTCATCACAATGCTCCATGCCCTTGTCAACGCAATGCTCCAGAACTCTGGGCATCATAATGCTCCATGCCCGTCTCATCACAATGCTCCATGACACTTGTCATCAAAATGCTCCATGGCCTTTGTCATCAGAATGCTCCATGGCCCCTGTTATCACAGTGCTCCATGTTACCTTTCCTCATAATTCTCGATGACCACTGTCATCACAATGCCCCATGACACCTGTCATCACAATTCGCCATGGCCCTTGTCATCACAATGCTCCATGATCCATGTCATCACAATGTTCCTAGACACTTATCATCACAATGAACTATGACCACATTCATCACAATGCTCCATGACCCCTGTCATCACACTGCTCCATGGACTATGCATTCAAAATGCTCCATGGCCCCTGTAATCACATTGCTCCATGATCCCTTTCATCACAATGTTCTATGACCACTCTCATCACAATACCCCATGACGCCTATCATCATAATGCTCCAAGGCCCCTCTCATCACAATGCTCCATGAACCCTGTCATCACAATGTTCCATGACACTTGTCATCACAGTGCTCCATGAACCCCTGTCATCACAATATTCACTGCCCATGTAATCACAATGCTCCTGGTCCCCTGTAATCACAGTGCTCCATACCCTTTTCATCACAATGCTCCAGAACTCTTGTCATCATAATGCTCCATGCCCGTGTCATCACAATGCTTGAAGAACCTTGTCATCACAATGCTCCATGAACCGTGTCATCACAAGGTTCCAGGACCCTTGTCATCACAATGATCCATGACCCCTGTCATCTCAATGCTCCATGATCTTTGTATTCACAATGCTCCCTGGCCCCTATAATTGCGGTGATCCATGACCCCTGTCATCACAATGCTCCCTGGTATATTTCATCACAATTCTAGATGACCACTGTCATCACAGTGCTCCACGGCCCCTGTTATCAGAGTCCTCCCTGATACCTTTAATCACAATTCTATATGACCGCTCTCATCACAATTCCACATGACACCTGTCATCACAATGCTCCATGAACCATGTCATCACAATGTTCATGGACAAGAGTCATCACAATGCTCCATGACAACTTACATCACAATGCTCCTTGACCCCTGTCATTCCATTGCTCCATGGCCTATGCATTCACAATGCTCCATGGCTCCTGTAATCACATTGCTCCATGATCCCTTTCATCACAATACTCCAAGACCGCTGTCATCACAATGCCCCATGACGCCTATCATCATAATGCTCCAAGGCCCCTCTCATCACAATGCTCCATGATCCCTGTCATCACAATGTTCCATGACACTAGTCATCACAGTGCTCCATGACCCCTGTCATCACAATATTCACTGCCCATGTAATCACAATGCTCCTGGTCCCCTGTAATCACAATGCTCCATACCCTTGTCATCACAATGCTCCAGAACTCTTGTCATCCTAATGCTCCATTCCCTTGTCATCACAGTTCGCCATGACCACTTTCATCACAATGCTCTATGACCACTGTCATCACAATGCCACATGACACCTGTCATCACAATGCTCTATAGCCCCTGTCAGCACAATGTTCCATGACAGGTATCATCACAATGATCCATGACTGCTGTCATCACAATGTTCCTTGCCCTTGTCATTCTCAATGCTCCCTGGCTCCTGTCATCACAATGCTCCATGCTCATATCATCACAATGCTCCATTACCCATGTCATCGATGTGATCCATGACCCCTTTCATCACAATGCTCCATGACCCCAGTCATCTCAATGCTCCATAGCCCTTGTCATCACAATGCTCCATTAGCCCTGTCATCACAATGTTCCATGACTCTTGTCATCAAAATGCCTCATGATCCATTTAATCACAATGCTCCATGACTCCTTTCATCACATCCTCCATGATACTTGTCATTACACTGCCCCATGACCTTTTTCAGAACAATGCTCCATGATACCAGTCATCACAATGCTCCATGACCATTGTCGTCACAATGCTCCATGCCCCTTTCAACACAATGCTCCATGACAACTGTCATCACAATGCTCCATGGTCTTTGTCATCACAATTATACATGGCCCCTGTGATCACAGTGCTCCATGACCCCTTTCATCACAATGCTCCATGACCACTGTCATCACAATGCCCCATGACCCCTGTCATCACAATGCTCCATGGCCCCTGTCATTACAATGCTCCATGACCACTGTCATCACAATGTTCCATGACAGATGTCACCACTATCCTCCATGGTCCCTGTAATCACAATGCTCCATTCCCTTGTCAACGCAATGCTCCAGAACTCTTGTCATCATAATGCTCCATGCCCGTCTCATCACAATTCTCCATGACACTTTTCATTAAAATGCTCCATGGTCTTTATCATCACAATGCTCCATGGCCCCTGTTATCACATTGATCCATTGTACCTTTCATCACAATGCTAGATAACCTCTGTCATCACAATGCCCGATGACACCTGTCATCAGAATTGGCCATGGCCCTTGTCATCACAATGCTCCATGCCCTTGTCACCACAATGCTCCAGAACTCTGGGCATCATAATGCTCCATGCCCGTCTCATCACAATGCTACATGACACTTGTCATCAAAATGCTCCATGGCCTTTGTCATCACAATGCTCCATGGCCCCTGTTATCACAGTGCTCCATGTTACCTTTCATCACAATTCTAGATGACCACTGTCATCACAATGCCCCATGACACCTGTCATCACAATTCGCCATGGCCCTTGTCATCACAATGCTCCATGATCCATGTCATCACAATGTTCCTGGACACTTATCATCACAATGAACTATGACCACATTCATCACAATGCTCCATGACCCCTGTCATCACACTGCTCCATGGCCTATGCATTCAAAATGCTCCATGGCCCCTGTAATCACATTGCTCCATGATCCCTTTCATCACAATGCTCCAAGACCGCTGTCATCACAAGGCCCCATGACGCGTATCATCATAATGCTCCAAGGCCCCTCTCATCACAATGCTCCATGAACCCTGTCATCACAATGTTCCATGACACTTGTCATCACAGTGCTCCATGAACCCCTGTCATCACAATATTCACTGCCCATGTAATCACAATGCTCCTGGTCTCCTGTAATCACAGTGCTCCATACCCTTTTCATCACAATGCTCCAGAACTCTTGTCATCATAATGCTCCATGCCCGTGTCATCACAATGCTTGAAGAACCTTGTCATCACAATGCTCCATGAACCGTGTCATCACAAGGTTCCAGGACCCTTGTCATCACAATGATCCATGACCCCTGTCATCTCAATGCTCCATGATCTTTGTATTCACAATGCTCCCTGGCCCCTATAATTGCGGTGATCCATGACCCCTGTCATCACAATGCTCCCTGGTATATGTCATCACAATTCTAGATGACCACTGTCATCACAGTGCTCCACGGCCCCTGTCGTCAGAGTCCTCCATGATACCTTTCATTACAATTCTACATGGCCACTGTCATCACAATGCCCCATGACACCTGTCATCACAATTCGCCATGGCACTTGTCATCACAAAGCTCCATGAACCATGTCATCACAATGTTCATGGACACTTGTCATCACAATGCTCCATGACAACTTACATCACAATGCTCCTTGACCCCTGTCATTTCATTGCTCCATGGCCTATGCATTCACAATGCTCCATGGCCCCTGTAATCACATTGCTCCATGATCCCTTTCATCACAATGCTCCAAGACCGCTGTCATCACAATGCCCCATGACGCCTATCATCATAATGCTCCAAGGCCCCTCTCATCACAGTGCTCCATGATCCCTCTCATCACAATGTTCCATGACACTAGTCATCACAGTGCTCCATGACCCCTGTCATCACAATATTCACTGCCCATGTAATCACAATGCTCCTGGTCCCCTGTAATCACAATGCTCCATACCCTTTTCATCACAATGCTCCAGAACTCTTGTCATCATAATGCTGCATGCCCGTGTCATCACAGTGCTCCATGTCCACTTTCATCACAATGCTCCTTGACCCCTGTCATCACAATGCTCCATGGCCTATGTATTCACAATGCTCCATGGCCCCTGTAATCACATTGCTCCATGATCCTTTTCATCACAATGCTCTATGACCACTGTCATCACAATGCCACATGACACCTGTCATCACAATGCTCTATAGCCCCTGTCAGCACAATGTTCCATGACAGGTATCATCACAATGATACAAGACTGCTGTCATCAGAATGTTCCCTGCTCTTGTCATCTCAATGCTCCCTGGCCCCTGTTATCACAATGCTCCATGTCCATATCATCACAATGCTCCATTACACATGTCATCGTAGTGATCCATGACCCCTTTCATCACAATGCTGCATGACACCTGTCATCACAATGCTCCATAGCCCTTGTCATCACAATGCTCCATTAGCCCTGTCATCACAATGTTCCATGACTCTTGTCATCAAAATGCCTCATGATCCATTTAATCACAATGCTCCATGACTCCTTTCATCACATCCTCCATGATACTTGTCATTACACTGCCCCATGACCTTTTTCAGAACAATGCTCCATGATACCAGTCATCACAATACTCCATGACCATTGTCATCACAATGCTCCATGCCCCTTTCAACACAATGCCCCATGACACCTGTCATCACAATTCGCCATCGAACTTGTCATCACAATGCTCCATGAACCCTGTCATCACAATGTTCCATGACAGTTGTCATCACAATGCTCCATGACCCTGTAATCACAATGCTCCATGCCCTTGTCATCACAATGCTCCAGAACTCTTGTCATCATAATGATGAATGCTCGTGTCATCACAAAGCTCCATGATACTTGTCATCACAATGTTCCATTGCCTTGTCATTACAATACTCCATGGCCCCTGTCATCACAGTGCTCCATGATACCTTTTATCACAATTGTAGATGACCACTGTCATCACAATGCCCCAAGACACATGTCATCACAATTCGCCATGGCCCTTGCCATCACAATGCTCCATGACCCGTGTCATCACAATGGTCCCGGACACTTGTCATCACAATGATCCATGACCACTTACATCAAAATGCTCCTTGACTCCTGTCATCACAATGCTCCATAGCCTATGCATTCGCAATGCTACATGGTCCCTGTAATCACATTGCTCCATGATCCATTTCATCACAATGCTCTATGACCACTGTCATTACAATGCCACATTATACCTGTCATCACAATGCTCCATGGCCCCTGTCAGCACAATGTTCCATGACAGATGTCATCACTGTCCTCCATGGTCCCTGTAATCACAATGCTCCATTCCCTTGTCAACGCAATGCTCCAGAACTCTTGTCATCATAATGCTCCATGCCCGTCTCATCACAATTCTCCATGACACTTTTCATTAAAATGCTCCATGGCCTTTATCATCACAATGCTCCATGGCCCCTGTTATCACATTGATCCATTGTACCTTTCATCACAATGCTAGATAACCTCTGTCATCACAATGCCCGATGACACCTGTCATCAGAATTGGCCATGGCCCTTGTCATCACAATGCTCCATGCCCTTGTCAACGCAATGCTCCAGAACTCTTGGCATCATAATGCTCCATGCCCGTCTCATCACAATGCTCCATGACACTTGTCATCAAAATGCTCCATGGCCTTTGTCATCACAATGCTCCATGGCCCCTGTTATCACAGTGCTCCATGTTACCTTTCCTCATAATTCTCGATGACCACTGTCATCACAATGCCCCATGACACCTGTCATCACAATTCGCCATGGCCCTTGTCATCACAATGCTCCATGATCCATGTCATCACAATGTTCCTGGACACTTATCATCACAATGAACTATGACCACATTCATCACAATGCTCCATGACCCCTGTCATCACACTGCTCCATGGACTATGCATTCAAAATGCTCCATGGCCCCTGTAATCACATTGCTCCATGATCCCTTTCATCACAATGTTCTATGACCACTCTCATCACAATACCCCATGACGCCTATCATCATAATGCTCCAAGGCCCCTCTCATCACAGTGCTCCATGAACCCTGTCATCACAATGTTCCATGACACTTGTCATCACAGTGCTCCATGAACACCTGTCATCACAATATTCACTGCCCATGTAATCACAATGCTCCTGGTCCCCTGTAATCACAGTGCTCCATACCCTTTTCATCACAATGCTCCAGAACTCTTGTCATCATAATGCTCCATGCCCGTGTCATCACAATGCTTGAAGAACCTTGTCATCACAATGCTCCATGAACCGTGTCATCACAAGGTTCCAGGACCCTTGTCATCACAATGATCCATGACCCCTGTCATCTCAATGCTCCATGATCTTTGTATTCACAATGCTCCCTGGCCCCTATAATTGCGGTGATCCATGACCCCTGTCATCACAATGCTCCCTGGTATATTTCATCACAATTCTAGATGACCACTGTCATCACAGTGCTCCACGGCCCCTGTCGTCAGAATCCTCCATGATACCGTTCATTACAATTCTACATGACCACTGTCATCACAATGCCGCATGACACCTGTCATCACAATTCGCCATGGCACTTGTCATCACAATGCTCCATGAACCATGTCATCACAATGTTCATGGACAATAGTCATGACAATGTTCCATGACAACTTACATCACAATGCTCCTTGACCCCTGTCATTTCATTGCTCCATGGCCTATGCATTCACAATGCTCCATGGTCCCTGTAATCACAATGCTCCATACCCTTGTCATCGCAATGCTCCAGATCACTTCTCATCATAATGCTCCATGCCCGTGTCATCACAATGCTCCATGGCCCCTGTCATCACAGTGCTCCGTGATACCTTTCATCCTAATGATAGATGACCACTGTCATCACAATGCTCCATGACACCTGTCATCAGAATTGGCCATGGCCCTTGTCATCACAATGCTCCAGGACACTTGTCTTCACAATGTTCCATGGCGCATTTCATCACAATGCTCCATGACCACTTTCATCAAATTGCTCCATGATGCCTGTCATCACAATGCTCCATGGCCTTTGTCATCAAAATTCTACATGGCCCCTGTAATAACAGTGCTTCAGGACAACTTTTATCACAATGCTCCATGACCACTCTCATCACAATGCCAGATAAGACCTTTCATGACAATGCTCCATGGCCCTTGTCATCACAATATTCTATGACTTCTGTCATCACAATGCTCCATGCCCCTGTCATCACAATGCCCCATCACCCCTGCTATTACAATGCTCCATGACCCCTGTCGTCGCAATGCTCCGAAACCCTTGTCATCACAATATTCCATGATCCGTGTAATCACGATGATCCATGAACCATTTCTGTACAATGCTCCAGTACCCCTTTCATTAAAATGCTCCATGGCACTTGTCATCAGAATGCTCCAGGAACCCTTCCATCACAATAATCCATGACCCGTTTCCTCACAATTCTCCAGGACCGCTTTCATCACAATGCTCCATTCCCTTGTCATCTCAATGCTTCATGGCCCCTGTCATCAAAATGATCCATGCGCTTGTCATCAAAATGCTCCAGAACTCTTGTCATCACTATGCTCCATGCCCATGTCATCAAAATGCTGCATGGCCCCTGTCATCACAATGCTGCATGACCCCTGTCATCACAATGCTCCATGCCCGTATCATCACAATGCTCCATTACCCATGTCATCGTAGTGATCCATGACCCCTTACATCACAATGCTGCATGACACCTGTCATCACAATGCTCCGTGGTCTTTGTCATCACAATGCTCCATGACCACTGTCATCACCATGCCCCATGACCCCATTCATCACAATGCTCCATAGCCCTTGTCATCACAATGCTCCATTAGCGCTGTCATCACAATGTTCCATGACTCTTGTCATCAAAATGCCTCATGATCCATTTAATCACAATGCTCCATGACTCCTTTCATCACATCCTCCATGATACTTGTCATTACACTGCCCCATGACCTCTTTCAGAACAATGCTCCATGATACCAGTCATCACAATGCTCCATGACCATTGTCGTCACAATGCTCCATGCCCCTTTCAACACAATGCTCCATGACAACTGTCATCACAATGCTCCATGGCCTTTGTCATCACAATTATACATGGCCCCTGTGATCACAGTGCTCCATGACCCCTTTCATCACAATGCTCCATGACCACTGTCATCACAATGCCCCATGACCCCTGTCATCACAATGCTCCATGGCCCCTGTCATTACAATGCTCCATGACCACTGTCATCACAATGTTCCATGATCGCTGTAATCACAATGACTCATGACACCTTTCCTCAGAAGGCTCCAGTACGCCTGTCATCACAATGCTCCAATGACCGTCTCATCACAATGCTCCATGATCCCTGTCAGCACAACGTTCCATGACAATTGTCATCACAATGCTCCATGACACCTGTCATCACAATGTTGCCTGCCCATGTCATCAAAATGCTCCATGTCCCCTGTAATCACAATGTTCCATTACACCTGTCTTCACAATGTTCCCTGCCCATGTCATCACAATGCTCCATTACCAATGTAATCAAAATGTTCGCCTGCCCTTGTCATCAAAATGCTCCATGGCCCCTTTAATCACAATGCTCCATGAACCCTGTCATCACAATATTCCATGACAGTTGTCATCACAATGCTCCATGACCCTGTAATCACAATGCTCCATGCCCTTGTCATCACGATGCTCCAGAACTCTTGTCATCATAATGATGAATGCTCGTGTCATCACAAAGCTCCATGATACTTGTCATCACAATGTTCCATGGCCTTGTCATTACAATACTCCATGGCCCCTGTCATCACAGTGCTCCATGATACCTTTTATCACAATTCTAGATGACCACTGTCATCACAATGCCCCAAGACACATGTCATCACAATTCACCATGGCCCTTGCCATCACAATGCTCCATGACCCGTGTCATCACAATGGTCCAGGACACTTGTCATCACAATGATCCATGACCCCTGTCATCACACTGCTCCATGGCCTATGCATTCAAAATGCTCCATGGCCCCTGTAATCACATTGCTCCATGATCCCTTTCATCACGATGTTCTATGACCACTCTCATCACAATACCCCATGACGCCTATCATCATAATGCTCCAAGGCCCCTCTCATCACAATGCTCCATGAACCCTGTCATCACAATGTTCCATGACACTTGTCATCACAGTGCTCCATGAACCCCTGTCATCACAATATTCACTGCCCATGTAATCACAACGCTCCTGGTCCCCTGTAATCACAGTGCTCCATACCCTTTTCATCACAATGCTCCAGAACTCTTGTCATCATAATGCTCCATGCCCGTGTCATCACAATGCTTGAAGAACCTTGTCATCACAATGCTCCATGAACCGTGTCATCACAAGGTTCCAGGACCCTTGTCATCACAATGATCCATGACCCCTGTCATCTCAATGCTCCATGATCTTTGTATTCACAATGCTCCATGGCCCCTATAATTGTGGTGATCCATGACCCCTGTCATCACAATGCTCCCTGGTATATTTCAGCACAATTCTAGATGACCACTGTCATCACAGTGCTCCACGGCCCCTGTCGTCAGAGTCCTCCATGATACCTTTCATTACAATTCTACATGACCGCTGTCATCACAATGCCCCATGACACCTGTCATCACAATTCGCCATGGCACTTGTCATCACAATGCTCCATGAACCATGTCATCACAATGTTCATGGACACTTGTCATCACAATGCTCCATGACAACTTACATCACAATGCTCCTTGACCCCTGTCATTTCATTGCTCCATGGCCTATGCATTCACAATGCTCCATGGCTCCGGTAATCACATTGCTCCATGATCCCTTTCATCACAATGCTCCAAGACCGCTGTCATCACAATGCCCCATGACGCCTATCATCATAATGCTCCAAGGCCCCTCTCATCACAATACTCCATGATCCCTGTCATCACAATGTTCCATGACACTAGTCATCACAGTGCTCCATGACCCCTGTCATCACAATATTCACTGCCCATGTAATCACAATGCTCTTGTTCCCCTGTAATCACAATGCTCCATAACCTTGTCATCACAATGCTCCAGAACTCTTGTCATCATAATGCTCCATGCCCGTTTCATCACAGTGCTCCATGACCACTTTCATCACAATGCTCCTTGACCCCTGTCATCACAATGCTCTATGACCACTGTCATCACAATGCCACATGACAACTGTAATCACATTGCTCCATGATCCTTTTCATCACAATGCTCTATGACCACTGTCATCACAATGCCACATGACACCTGTCATCACAATGCTCTATAGCCCCTGTCAGCACAATGTTCCATGACAGGTATCATCACAATGATACATGACTGCTGTCATCAGAATGTTCCCTGCTCTTGTCATCTCAATGCTCCCTGGCCCCTGTTATCACAATGCTCCATGCCCATATCATCACAATGCTCCATTACCCATGTCATCGTAGTGATCCATGACCCCTTTCATCACAATGCTGCATGACACCTGTCATCACAATGCTCCATAGCCCTTGTCATCACAATGCTCCATTAGCCCTGTCATCACAATGTTCCATGACTCTTGTCATCAAAATGCCTCATGATCCATTTAATCACAATGCTCCATGACTCCTTTCATCACATCCTCCATGATACTTGTCATTACACTGCCCCATGACCTTTTTCAGAACAATGCTCCATGATACCAGTCATCACAATGCTCCATGACCATTGTCGTCACAATGCTCCATGCCCCTTTCAACACAATGCTCCATGACAACTGTCATCACAATGCTCCATGGTCTTTGTCATCACAATTATACATGGCCCCTGTGATCACAGTGCTCCATGACCCCTTTCATCACAATGCTCCATGACCACTGTCATCACAATGCCCCATGACCCCTGTCATCACAATGCTCCATGGCCCCTGTCATTACAATGCTCCATGACCACTGTCATCACAATGTTCCATGACAGATGTCACCACTATCCTCCATGGTCCCTGTAATCACAATGCTCCATTCCCTTGTCAACGCAATGCTCCAGAACTCTTGTCATCATAATGCTCCATGCCCGTCTCATCACAATTCTCCATGACACTTTTCATTAAAATGCTCCATGGTCTTTATCATCACAATGCTCCATGGCCCCTGTTATCACATTGATCCATTGTACCTTTCATCACAATGCTAGATAACCTCTGTCATCACAATGCCCGATGACACCTGTCATCAGAATTGGCCATGGCCCTTGTCATCACAATGCTCCATGCCCTTGTCACCACAATGTTCCAGAACTCTGGGCATCATAATGCTCCATGCCCGTCTCATCACAATGCTCCATGACACTTGTCATGAAAATGCTCCATGGCCTTTGTCATCACAATGCTCCATGGCCCCTGTTATCACAGTGCTCCATGTTACCTTTCATCACAATTCTAGATGACCACTGTCATCACAATGCCCCATGACACCTGTCATCACAATTCGCCATGGCCCTTGTCATCACAATGCTCCATGATCCATGTCATCACAATGTTCCTGGACACTTATCATCACAATGAACTATGACCACATTCATCACAATGCTCCATGACCCCTGTCATCACACTGCTCCATGGCCTATGCATTCAAAATGCTCCATGGCCCCTGTAATCACATTGCTCCATGATCCCTTTCATCACAATGCTCCAAGACCGCTGTCATCACAAGGCCCCATGACGCGTATCATCATAATGCTCCAAGGCCCCTCTCATCACAATGCTCCATGAACCCTGTCATCACAATGTTCCATGACACTTTTCATCACAGTGCTCCATGAACCCCTGTCATCACAATATTCACTGCCCATGTAATCACAATGCTCCTGGTCTCCTGTAATCACAGTGCTCCATACCCTTTTCATCACAATGCTCCAGAACTCTTGTCATCATAATGCTCCATGCCCGTGTCATCACAATGCTTGAAGAACCTTGTCATCACAATGCTCCATGAACCGTGTCATCACAAGGTTCCAGGACCCTTGTCATCACAATGATCCATGACCCCTGTCATCTCAATGCTCCATGATCTTTGTATTCACAATGCTCCCTGCCCCTATAATTGCGGTGATCCATGACCCCTGTCATCACAATGCTCCCTGGTATATTTCATCACAATTCTAGATGACCACTGTCATCACAGTGCTCCACGGCCCCTGTCGTCAGAGTCCTCCATGATACCTTTCATTACAATTCTACATGACCACTGTCATCACAATGCCCCATGACACCTGTCATCACAATTCGCCATGGCACTTGTCATCACAAAGCTCCATGAACCATGTCATCACAATGTTCATGGACACTTGTCATCACAATGCTCCATGACAACTTACATCACAATGCTCCTTGACCCCTGTCATTTCATTGCTCCATGGCCTATGCATTCACAATGCTCCATGGCCCCTGTAATCACATTGCTCCATGATCCCTTTCATCACAATGCTCCAAGACCGCTGTCATCACAATGCCCCATGACGCCTATCATCATAATGCTCCAAGGCCCCTCTCATCACAGTGCTCCATGATCCCTCTCATCACAATGTTCCATGACACTAGTATTCACAGTGCTCCATGACCCCTGTCATCACAATATTCACTGCCCATGTAATCACAATGCTCCTGGTCCCCTGTAATCACAATGCTCCATACCCTTTTCATCACAATGCTCCAGAACTCTTGTCATCATAATGCTGCATGCCCGTGTCATCACAGTGCTCCATGTCCACTTTCATCACAATGCTCCTTGACCCCTGTCATCACAATGCTCCATGGCCTATGTATTCACAATGCTCCATGGCCCCTGTAATCACATTGCTCCATGATCCTTTTCATCACAATGCTCTATGACCACTGTCATCACAATGCCACATGACACCTGTCATCACAATGCTCTATAGCCCCTGTCAGCACAATGTTCCATGACAGGTATCATCACAATGATACAAGACTGCTGTCATCAGAATGTTCCCTGCTCTTGTCATCTCAATGCTCCCTGGCCCCTGTTATCACAATGCTCCATGTCCATATCATCACAATGCTCCATTACACATGTCATCGTAGTGATCCATGACCCCTTTCATCACAATGCTGCATGACACCTGTCATCACAATGCTCCATAGCCCTTGTCATCACAATGCTCCATTAGCCCTGTCATCACAATGTTCCATGACTCTTGTCATCAAAATGCCTCATGATCCATTTAATCACAATGCTCCATGACTCCTTTCATCACATCTTCCATGATACTTGTCATTACACTGCCCCATGACCTTTTTCAGAACAATGCTCCATGATACCAGTCATCACAATGCTCCATGACCATTGTCGTCACAATGCTCCATGCCCCTTTCAACACAATGCCCCATGACACCTGTCATCACAATTCGCCATCGCACTTGTCATCACAATGCTCCATGAACCCTGTCATCACAATGTTCCATGACAGTTGTCATCACAATGTTCCATGACCCTGTAATCACAATGCTCCATGCCCTTGTCATCACAATGCTCCAGAACTCTTGTCATCATAATGATGAATGTTCGTGTCATCACAAAGCTCCATGATACTTGTCATCACAATGTTCCATTGCCTTGTCATTACAATACTCCATGGCCCCTGTCATCACAGTGCTCCATGATACCTTTTATCACAATTCTAGATGACCACTGTCATCACAATGCCCCAAGACACATGTCATAACAATTCGCCATGGCCCTTGCCATCACAATGCTCCATGACCCGTGTCATCACAATGGTCCCGGACACTTGTCATCACAATGATCCATGACCACTTACATCACAATGCTCCTTGACTCCTGTCATCACAATGCTCCATAGCCTATGCATTCGCAATGCTACATGGTCCCTGTAATCACATTGCTCCATGATCCATTTCATCACAATGCTCTATGACCACTGTCATTACAATGCCACATTATACCTGTCATCACAATGCTCCATGGCCCCTGTCAGCACAATGTTCCATGACAGATGTCATCACTGTCCTCCATGGTCCCTGTAATCACAATGCTCCATTCCCTTGTCAACGCAATGCTCCAGAACTCTTGTCATCATAATGCTCCATGCCCGTCTCATCACAATTCTCCATGACACTTTTCATTAAAATGCTCCATGGCCTTTATCATCACAATGCTCCATGGCCCCTGTTATCACATTGATCCATTGTACCTTTCATCACAATGCTAGATAACCTCTGTCATCACAATGCCCGATGACACCTGTCATCAGAATTGGCCATGGCCCTTGTCATCACAATGCTCCATGCCCTTGTCAACGCAATGCTCCAGAACTCTTGGCATCATAATGCTCCATGCCCGTCTCATCACAATGCTCCATGACACTTGTCATCAAAATGCTCCATGGCCTTTGTCATCACAATGCTCCATGGCCCCTGTTATCACAGTGCTCCATGTTACCTTTCCTCATAATTCTCGATGACCACTGTCATCACAATGCCCCATGACACCTGTCACCACAATTCGCCATGGCCCTTGTCATCACAATGCTCCATGATCCATGTCATCACAATGTTCCTGGACACTTATCATCACAATGAACTATGACCACATTCATCACAATGCTCCATGACCCCTGTCATCACACTGCTCCATGGACTATGCATTCAAAATGCTCCATGGCCCCTGTAATCACATTGCTCCATGATCCCTTTCATCACAATGTTCTATGACCACTCTCATCACAATACCCCATGACGCCTATCATCATAATGCTCCAAGGCCCCTCTCATCACAATACTCCATGATCCCTGTCATCACAATGTTCCATGACACTAGTCATCACAGTGCTCCATGACCCCTGTCATCACAATATTCACTGCCCATGTAATCACAATGCTCTTGTTCCCCTGTAATCACAATGCTCCATAACCTTGTCATCACAATGCTCCAGAACTCTTGTCATCATAATGCTCCATGCCCGTGTCATCACAGTGCTCCATGACCACTTTCATCACAATGCTCCTTGACCCCTGTCATCACAATGCTCTATGACCACTGTCATCACAATGCCACATGACACCTGTAATCACATTGCTCCATGATCCTTTTCATCACAATGCTCTATGACCACTGTCATCACAATGCCACATGACACCTGTCATCACAATGCTCTATAGCCCCTGTCAGCACAATGTTCCATGACAGGTATCATCACAATGATACATGACTGCTGTCATCAGAATGTTCCCTGCTCTTGTCATCTCAATGCTCCCTGGCCCCTGTTATCACAATGCTCCATGCCCATATCATCACAATGCTCCATTACCCATGTCATCGTAGTGATCCATGACCCCTTTCATCACAATGCTGCATGACACCTGTCATCACAATGCTCCATAGCCCTTGTCATCACAATGCTCCATTAGCCCTGTCATCACAATGTTCCATGACTCTTGTCATCAAAATGCCTCCTGATCCATTTAATCACAATGCTCCATGACTCCTTTCATCACATCCTCCATGATACTTGTCATTACACTGCCCCATGACCTTTTTCAGAACAATGCTCCATGATACCAGTCATCACAATGCTCCATGACCATTGTCGTCACAATGCTCCATGCCCCTTTCAACACAATGCTCCATGACAACTGTCATCACAATGCTCCATGGTCTTTGTCATCACAATTATACATGGCCCCTGTGATCACAGTGCTCCATGACCCCTTTCATCACAATGCTCCATGACCACTGTCATCACAATGCCCCATGACCCCTGTCATCACAATGCTCCATGGCCCCTGTCATTACAATGCTCCATGACCACTGTCATCACAATGTTCCATGACAGATGTCACCACTATCCTCCATGGTCCCTGTAATCACAATGCTCCATTCCCTTGTCAACGCAATGCTCCAGAACTCTTGTCATCATAATGCTCCATGCCCGTCTCATCACAATTCTCCATGACACTTTTCATTAAAATGCTCCATGGCCTTTATCATCACAATGCTCCATGGCCCCTGTTATCACATTGATCCATTGTACCTTTCATCACAATGCTAGATAACCTCTGTCATCACAATGCCCGATGACACCTGTCATCAGAATTGGCCATGGCCCTTGTCATCACAATGCTCCATGCCCTTGTCACCACAATGCTCCAGAACTCTGGGCATCATAATGCTCCATGCCCGTCTCATCACAATGCTCCATGACACTTGTCATCAAAATGCTCCATGGCCTTTGTCATCACAATGCTCCATGGCCCCTGTTATCACAGTGCTCCATGTTACCTTTCATCACAATTCTAGATGACCACTGTCATCACAATGCCCCATGACACCTGTCATCACAATTCGCCATGGCCCTTGTCATCACAATGCTCCATGATCCATGTCATCACAATGTTCCTGGACACTTATCATCACAATGAACTATGACCACATTCATCACAATGCTCCATGACCCCTGTCATCACACTGCTCCATGGCCTATGCATTCAAAATGCTCCATGGCCCCTGTAATCACATTGCTCCATGATCCCTTTCATCACAATGCTCCAAGACCGCTGTCATCACAAGGCCCCATGACGCGTATCATCATAATGCTCCAAGGCCCCTCTCATCACAATGCTCCATGAACCCTGTCATCACAATGTTCCATGACACTTGTCATCACAGTGCTCCATGAACCCCTGTCATCACAATATTCACTGCCCATGTAATCACAATGCTCCTGGTCTCCTGTAATCACAGTGCTCCATACCCTTTTCATCACAATGCTCCAGAACTCTTGTCATCATAATGCTCCATGCCCGTGTCATCACAATGCTTGAAGAACCTTGTCATCACAATGCTCCATGAACCGTGTCATCACAAGGTTCCAGGACCCTTGTCATCACAATGATCCATGACCCCTGTCATCTCAATGCTCCATGATCTTTGTATTCACAATGCTCCCTGGCCC
Source organism: Balaenoptera borealis (assembly GCF_965194805.1). Classification (NCBI taxonomy): domain Eukaryota; kingdom Metazoa; phylum Chordata; class Mammalia; order Artiodactyla; family Balaenopteridae; genus Balaenoptera; species Balaenoptera borealis. Next base: position 40,691 of record NW_028122960.1, read on the forward strand.
CTATAATTGCGGTGATCCATGACCCCTGTCATCACAATGCTCCCTGGTATATTTCATCACAATTCTAGATGACCACTGTCATCACAGTGCTCCACGGCCCCTGTCGTCAGAGTCCTCCATGATACCTTTCATTACAATTCTACATGACCACTGTCATCACAATGCCCCATGACACCTGTCATCACAATTCGCCATGGCACTTGTCATCACAAAGCTCCATGAACCATGTCATCACAATGTTCATGGACACTTGTCATCACAATGCTCCATGACAACTTACATCACAATGCTCCTTGACCCCTGTCATTTCATTGCTCCATGGCCTATGCATTCACAATGCTCCATGGCCCCTGTAATCACATTGCTCCATGATCCCTTTCATCACAATGCTCCAAGACCGCTGTCATCACAATGCCCCATGACGCCTATCATCATAATGCTCCAAGGCCCCTCTCATCACAGTGCTCCATGATCCCTCTCGTCACAATGTTCCATGACACTAGTATTCACAGTGCTCCATGACCCCTGTCATCACAATATTCACTGCCCATGTAATCACAATGCTCCTGGTCCCCTGTAATCACAATGCTCCATACCCTTTTCATCACAATGCTCCAGAACTCTTGTCATCATAATGCTGCATGCCCGTGTCATCACAGTGCTCCATGTCCACTTTCATCACAATGCTCCTTGACCCCTGTCATCACAATGCTCCATGGCCTATGTATTCCCAATGCTCCATGGCCCCTGTATTCACATTGCTCCATGATCCTTTTCATCACAATGCTCTATGACCACTGTCATCACAATGCCACATGACACCTGTCATCACAATGCTCTATAGCCCCTGTCAGCACAATGTTCCATGACAGGTATCATCACAATGATACAAGACTGCTGTCATCAGAATGTTCCCTGCTCTTGTCATCTCAATGCTCCCTGGCCCCTGTTATCACAATGCTCCATGTCCATATCATCACAATGCTCCATTACACATGTCATCGTAGTGATCCATGACCCCTTTCATCACAATGCTGCATGACACCTGTCATCACAATGCTCCATAGCCCTTGTCATCACAATGCTCCATTAGCCCTGTCATCACAATGTTCCATGACTCTTGTCATCAAAATGCCTCATGATCCATTTAATCACAATGCTCCATGACTCCTTTCATCACATCCTCCATGATACTTGTCATTACACTGCCCCATGACCTTTTTCAGAACAATGCTCCATGATACCAGTCATCACAATGCTCCATGACCATTGTCATCACAATGCTCCATGCCCCTTTCAACACAATGCCCCATGACACCTGTCATCACAATTCGCCATCGAACTTGTCATCACAATGCTCCATGAACCCTGTCATCACAATGTTCCATGACAGTTGTCATCACAATGCTCCATGACCCTGTAATCACAATGCTCCATGCCCTTGTCATCACAATGCTCCAGAACTCTTGTCATCATAATGATGAATGCTCGTTTCATCACAAAGCTCCATGATACTTGTCATCACAATGTTCCATTGCCTTGTCATTACAATACTCCATGGCCCCTGTCATCACAGTGCTCCATGATACCTTTTATCACAATTCTAGATGACCACTGTCATCACAATGCCCCAAGACACATGTCATAACAATTCGCCATGGCCCTTGCCATCACAATGCTCCATGACCCGTGTCATCACAATGGTCCCGGACACTTGTCATCACAATGATCCATGACCACTTACATCACAATGCTCCTTGACTCCTGTCATCACAATGCTCCATAGCCTATGCATTCGCAATGCTACATGGTCCCTGTAATCACATTGCTCCATGATCCATTTCATCACAATGCTCTATGACCACTGTCATTACAATGCCACATTATACCTGTCATCACAATGCTCCATGGCCCCTGTCAGCACAATGTTCCATGACAGATGTCATCACTGTCCTCCATGGTCCCTGTAATCACAATGCTCCATTCCCTTGTCAACGCAATGCTCCAGAACTCTTGTCATCATAATGCTCCATGCCCGTCTCATCACAATTCTCCATGACACTTTTCATTAAAATGCTCCATGGCCTTTATCATCACAATGCTCCATGGCCCCTGTTATCACATTGATCCATTGTACCTTTCATCACAATGCTAGATAACCTCTGTCATCACAATGCCCGATGACACCTGTCATCAGAATTGGCCATGGCCCTTGTCATCACAATGCTCCATGCCCTTGTCAACGCAATGCTCCAGAACTCTTGGCATCATAATGCTCCATGCCCGTCTCATCACAATGCTCCATGACACTTGTCATCAAAATGCTCCATGGCCTTTGTCATCACAATGCTCCATGGCCCCTGTTATCACAGTGCTCCATGTTACCTTTCCTCATAATTCTCGATGACCACTGTCATCACAATGCCCCATGACACCTGTCATCACAATTCGCCATGGCCCTTGTCATCACAATGCTCCATGATCCATGTCATCACAATGTTCCTGGACACTTATCATCACAATGAACTATGACCACATTCATCACAATGCTCCATGACCCCTGTCATCACACTGCTCCATGGACTATGCATTCAAAATGCTCCATGGCCCCTGTAATCACATTGCTCCATGATCCCTTTCATCACAATGTTCTATGACCACTCTCATCACAATACCCCATGACGCCTATCATCATAATGCTCCAAGGCCCCTGTCATCACAATGCTCCATGAACCCTGTCATCACAATGTTCCATGACACTTGTCATCACAGTGCTCCATGAACCCCTGTCATCACAATATTCACTGCCCATGTAATCACAATGCTCCTGGTCCCCTGTAATCACAGTGCTCCATACCCTTTTCATCACAATGCTCCAGAACTCTTGTCATCATAATGCTCCATGCCCGTGTCATCACAATGCTTGAAGAACCTTGTCATCACAATGCTCCATGAACCGTGTCATCACAAGGTTCCAGGACCCTTGTCATCACAATGATCCATGACCCCTGTCATCTCAATGCTCCATGATATTTGTATTCACAATGCTCCCTGGCCCCTATAATTGCGGTGATCCATGACCCCTGTCATCACAATGCTCCCTGGTATATTTCATCACAATTCTAGATGACCACTGTCATCACAGTGCTCCACGGCCCCTGTTATCAGAGTCCTCCCTGATACCTTTAATCACAATTCTATATGACCGCTCTCATCACAATTCCACATGACACCTGTCATCACAATGCTCCATGAACCATGTCATCACAATGTTCATGGACAAGAGTCATCACAATGCTCCATGACAACTTACATCACAATGCTCCTTGACCCCTGTCATTCCATTGCTCCATGGCCTATGCATTCACAATGCTCCATGGCTCCTGTAATCACATTGCTCCATGATCCCTTTCATCACAATACTCCAAGACCGCTGTCATCACAATGCCCCATGACGCCTATCATCATAATGCTCCAAGGCCCCTCTCATCACAATGCTCCATGATCCCTGTCATCACAATGTTCCATGACACTAGTCATCACAGTGCTCCATGACCCCTGTCATCACAATATTCACTGCCCATGTAATCACAATGCTCCTGGTCCCCTGTAATCACAATGCTCCATACCCTTGTCATCACAATGCTCCAGAACTCTTGTCATCATAATGCTCCATTCCCTTGTCATCACAGTTCGCCATGACCACTTTCATCACAATGCTCTATGACCACTGTCATCACAATGCCACATGACACCTGTCATCACAATGCTCTATAGCCCCTGTCAGCACAATGTTCCATGAGAGGTATCATCACAATGATCCATGACTGCTGTCATCACAATGTTCCTTGCCCTTGTCATTCTCAATGCTCCCTGGCTCCTGTCATCACAATGCTCCATGCTCATATCATCACAATGCTCCATTACCCATGTCATCGATGTGATCCATGACCCCTTTCATCACAATGCTCCATGACCCCAGTCATCACAATGCTCCATAGCCCTTGTCATCACAATGCTCCATTAGCCCTGTCATCACAATGTTCCATGACTCTTGTCATCAAAATGCCTCATGATCCATTTAATCACAATGCTCCATGACTCCTTTCATCACATCCTCCATGATACTTGTCATTACACTGCCCCATGACCTTTTTCAGAACAATGCTCCATGATACCAGTCATCACAATGCTCCATGACCATTGTCGTCACAATGCTCCATGCCCCTTTCAACACAATGCTCCATGACAACTGTCATCACAATGCTCCATGGTCTTTGTCATCACAATTATACATGGCCCCTGTGATCACAGTGCTCCATGACCCCTTTCATCACAATGCTCCATGACCACTGTCATCACAATGCCCCATGACCCCTGTCATCACAATGCTCCATGGCCCCTGTCATTACAATGCTCCATGACCACTGTCATCACAATGTTCCATGACAGATGTCACCACTATCCTCCATGGTCCCTGTAATCACAATGCTCCATTCCCTTGTCAACGCAATGCTCCAGAACTCTTGTCATCATAATGCTCCATGCCCGTCTCATCACAATTCTCCATGACACTTTTCATTAAAATGCTCCATGGTCTTTATCATCACAATGCTCCATGGCCCCTGTTATCACATTGATCCATTGTACCTTTCATCACAATGCTAGATAACCTCTGTCATCACAATGCCCGATGACACCTGTCATCAGAATTGGCCATGGCCCTTGTCATCACAATGCTCCATGCTCTTGTCACCACAATGCTCCAGAACTCTGGGCATCATAATGCTCCATGCCCGTCTCATCACAATGCTCCATGACACTTGTCATGAAAATGCTCCATGGCCTTTGTCATCACAATGCTCCATGGCCCCTGTTATCACAGTGCTCCATGTTACCTTTCATCACAATTCTAGATGACCACTGTCATCACAATGCCCCATGACACCTGTCATCACAATTCGCCATGGCCCTTGTCATCACAATGCTCCATGATCCATGTCATCACAATGTTCCTGGACACTTATCATCACAATGAACTATGACCACATTCATCACAATGCTCCATGACCCCTGTCATCACACTGCTCCATGGCCTATGCATTCAAAATGCTCCATGGCCCCTGTAATCACATTGCTCCATGATCCCTTTCATCACAATGCTCCAAGACCGCTGTCATCACAAGGCCCCATGACGCGTATCATCATAATGCTCCAAGGCCCCTCTCATCACAATGCTCCATGAACCCTGTCATCACAATGTTCCATGACACTTGTCATCACAGTGCTCCATGAACCCCTGTCATCACAATATTCACTGCCCATGTAATCACAATGCTCCTGGTCCCCTGTAATCACAGTGCTCCATACCCTTTTCATCACAATGCTCCAGAACTCTTGTCATCATAATGCTCCATGCCCGTGTCATCACAATGCTTGAAGAACCTTGTCATCACAATGCTCCATGAACCGTGTCATCACAAGGTTCCAGGACCCTTGTCATCACAATGATCCATGACCCCTGTCATCTCAATGCTCCATGATATTTGTATTCACAATGCTCCCTGGCCCCTATAATTGCGGTGATCCATGACCCCTGTCATCACAATGCTCCCTGGTATATTTCATCACAATTCTAGATGACCACTGTCATCACAGTGCTCCACGGCCCCTGTCGTCAGAGTCCTCCACGATACCTTTCATTACAATTCTACATGACCACTGTCATCACAATGCCCCATGACACCTGTCATCACAATTCGCCATGGCACTTGTCATCACAAAGCTCCATGAACCATGTCATCACAATGTTCATGGACACTTGTCATCACAATGCTCCATGACAACTTACATCACAATGCTCCTTGACCCCTGTCATTTCATTGCTCCATGGCCTATGCATTCACAATGCTCCATGGCCCCTGTAATCACATTGCTCCATGATCCCTTTCATCACAATGCTCCAAGACCGCTGTCATCACAATGCCCCATGACGCCTATCATCATAATGCTCCAAGGCCCCTCTCATCACAGTGCTCCATGATCCCTCTCATCACAATGTTCCATGACACTAGTCATCACAGTGCTCCATGACCCCTGTCATCACAATATTCACTGCCCATGTAATCACAATGCTCCTGGTCCCCTGTAATCACAATGCTCCATACCCTTTTCATCACAATGCTCCAGAACTCTTGTCATCATAATGCTGCATGCCCGTGTCATCACAGTGCTCCATGTCCACTTTCATCACAATGCTCCTTGACCCCTGTCATCACAATGCTCCATGGCCTATGTATTCACAATGCTCCATGGCCCCTGTAATCACATTGCTCCATGATCCTTTTCATCACAATGCTCTATGACCACTGTCATCACAATGCCACATGACACCTGTCATCACAATGCTCTATAGCCCCTGTCAGCACAATGTTCCATGACAGGTATCATCACAATGATACAAGACTGCTGTCATCAGAATGTTCCCTGCTCTTGTCATCTCAATGCTCCCTGGCCCCTGTTATCACAATGCTCCATGTCCATATCATCACAATGCTCCATTACACATGTCATCGTAGTGATCCATGACCCCTTTCATCACAATGCTGCATGACACCTGTCATCACAATGCTCCATAGCCCTTGTCATCACAATGCTCCATTAGCCCTGTCATCACAATGTTCCATGACTCTTGTCATCAAAATGCCTCATGATCCATTTAATCACAATGCTCCATGACTCCTTTCATCACATCCTCCATGATACTTGTCATTACACTGCCCCATGACCTTTTTCAGAACAATGCTCCATGATACCAGTCATCACAATGCTCCATGACCATTGTCATCACAATGCTCCATGCCCCTTTCAACACAATGCCCCATGACACCTGTCATCACAATTCGCCATCGAACTTGTCATCACAATGCTCCATGAACCCTGTCATCACAATGTTCCATGACAGTTGTCATCACAATGCTCCATGACCCTGTAATCACAATGCTCCATGCCCTTGTCATCACAATGCTCCAGAACTCTTGTCATCATAATGATGAATGCTCGTGTCATCACAAAGCTCCATGATACTTGTCATCACAATGTTCCATTGCCTTGTCATTACAATACTCCATGGCCCCTGTCATCACAGTGCTCCATGATACCTTTTATCACAAATGTAGATGACCACTGTCATCACAATGCCCCAAGACACATGTCATCACAATTCGCCATAGCCCTTGCCATCACAATGCTCCATGACCCGTGTCATCACAATGTTCCCGGACACTTGTCATCAAAATGATCCATGACCACTTACATCAAAATGCTCCTTGACTCCTGTCATCACAATGCTCCATAGCCTATGCATTCGCAATGCTACATGGTCCCTGTAATCACATTGCTCCATGATCCATTTCATCACAATGCTCTATGACCACTGTCATTACAATGCCACATTATACCTGTCATCACAATGCTCCATGGCCCCTGTCAGCACAATGTTCCATGACAGATGTCATCACTGTCCTCCATGGTCCCTGTAATCACAATGCTCCATTCCCTTGTCAACGCAATGCTCCAGAACTCTTGTCATCATAATGCTCCATGCCCGTCTCATCACAATTCTCCATGACACTTTTCATTAAAATGCTCCATGGCCTTTATCATCACAATGCTCCATGGCCCCTGTTATCACATTGATCCATTGTACCTTTCATCACAATGCTAGATAACCTCTGTCATCACAATGCCCGATGACACCTGTCATCAGAATTGGCCATGGCCCTTGTCATCACAATGCTCCATGCCCTTGTCAACGCAATGCTCCAGAACTCTGGGCATCATAATGCTCCATGCCCGTCTCATCACAATGCTCCATGACACTTGTCATCAAAATGCTCCATGGCCTTTGTCATCACAATGCTCCATGGCCCCTGTTATCACAGTGCTCCATGTTACCTTTCCTCATAATTCTCGATGACCACTGTCATCACAATGCCCCATGACACCTGTCATCACAATTCGCCATGGCCCTTGTCATCACAATGCTCCATGATCCATGTCATCACAATGTTCCTGGACACTTATCATCACAATGAACTATGACCACATTCATCACAATGCTCCATGACCCCTGTCATCACACTGCTCCATGGACTATGCATTCAAAATGCTCCATGGCCCCTGTAATCACATTGCTCCATGATCCCTTTCATCACAATGTTCTATGACCACTCTCATCACAATACCCCATGACGCCTATCATCATAATGCTCCAAGGCCCCTCTCATCACAGTGCTCCATGAACCCTGTCATCACAATGTTCCATGACACTTGTCATCACAGTGCTCCATGAACCCCTGTCATCACAATATTCACTGCCCATGTAATCACAATGCTCCTGGTCCCCTGTAATCACAGTGCTCCATACCCTTTTCATCACAATGCTCCAGAACTCTTGTCATCATAATGCTCCATGCCCGTGTCATCACAATGCTTGAAGAACCTTGTCATCACAATGCTCCATGAACCGTGTCATCACAAGGTTCCAGGACCCTTGTCATCACAATGATCCATGACCCCTGTCATCTCAATGCTCCATGATCTTTGTATTCACAATGCTCCCTGGCCCCTATAATTGCGGTGATCCATGACCCCTGTCATCACAATGCTCCCTGGTATATTTCATCACAATTCTAGATGACCACTGTCATCACAGTGCTCCACGGCCCCTGTCGTCAGAATCCTCCATGATACCGTTCATTACAATTCTACATGACCACTGTCATCACAATGCCGCATGACACCTGTCATCACAATTCGCCATGGCACTTGTCATCACAATGCTCCATGAACCATGTCATCACAATGTTCATGGACAATAGTCATGACAATGCTCCATGACAACTTACATCACAATGCTCCTTGACCCCTGTCATTTCATTGCTCCATGGCCTATGCATTCACAATGCTCCATGGTCCCTGTAATCACAATGCTCCATACCCTTGTCATCGCAATGCTCCAGATCACTTCTCATCATAATGCTCCATGCCCGTGTCATCACAATGCTCCATGGCCCCTGTCATCACAGTGCTCCGTGATACCTTTCATCCTAATGATAGATGACCACTGTCATCACAATGCTCCATGACACCTGTCATCAGAATTGGCCATGGCCCTTGTCATCACAATGCTCCAGGACACTTGTCTTCACAATGTTCCATGGCGCATTTCATCACAATGCTCCATGACCACTTTCATCAAATTGCTCCATGATGCCTGTCATCACAATGCTCCATGGCCTTTGTCATCAAAATTCTACATGGCCCCTGTAATAACAGTGCTTCAGGACAACTTTTATCACAATGCTCCATGACCACTCTCATCACAATGCCAGATAAGACCTTTCATGACAATGCTCCATGGCCCTTGTCATCACAATATTCTATGACTTCTGTCATCACAATGCTCCATGCCCCTGTCATCACAATGCCCCATCACCCCTGCTATTACAATGCTCCATGACCCCTGTCGTCGCAATGCTCCGAAACCCTTGTCATCACAATATTCCATGATCCGTGTAATCACGATGATCCATGAACCATTTCTGTACAATGCTCCAGTACCCCTTTCATTAAAATGCTCCATGGCACTTGTCATCAGAATGCTCCAGGAACCCTTCCATCACAATAATCCATGACCCGTTTCCTCACAATTCTCCAGGACCGCTTTCATCACAATGCTCCATTCCCTTGTCATCTCAATGCTTCATGGCCCCTGTCATCAAAATGATCCATGCCCTTGTCATCAAAATGCTCCAGAACTCTTGTCATCACTATGCTCCATGCCCATGTCATCAAAATGCTGCATGGCCCCTGTCATCACAATGCTGCATGACCCCTGTCATCACAATGCTCCATGCCCGTATCATCACAATGCTCCATTACCCATGTCATCGTAGTGATCCATGACCCCTTACATCACAATGCTGCATGACACCTGTCATCACAATGCTCCGTGGTCTTTGTCATCACAATGCTCCATGACCACTGTCATCACCATGCCCCATGACCCCATTCATCACAATGCTCCATAGCCCTTGTCATCACAATGCTCCATTAGCGCTGTCATCACAATGTTCCATGACTCTTGTCATCAAAATGCCTCATGATCCATTTAATCACAATGCTCCATGACTCCTTTCATCACATCCTCCATGATACTTGTCATTACACTGCCCCATGACCTCTTTCAGAACAATGCTCCATGATACCAGTCATCACAATGCTCCATGACCATTGTCGTCACAATGCTCCATGCCCCTTTCAACACAATGCTCCATGACAACTGTCATCACAATGCTCCATGGCCTTTGTCATCACAATTATACATGGCCCCTGTGATCACAGTGCTCCATGACCCCTTTCATCACAATGCTCCATGACCACTGTCATCACAATGCCCCATGACCCCTGTCATCACAATGCTCCATGGCCCCTGTCATTACAATGCTCCATGACCACTGTCATCACAATGTTCCATGATCGCTGTAATCACAATGACTCATGACACCTTTCCTCAGAAGGCTCCAGTACGCCTGTCATCACAATGCTCCAATGACCGTCTCATCACAATGCTCCATGATCCCTGTCAGCACAACGTTCCATGACAATTGTCATCACAATGCTCCATGACACCTGTCATCACAATGTTGCCTGCCCATGTCATCAAAATGCTCCATGTCCCCTGTAATCACAATGTTCCATTACACCTGTCTTCACAATGTTCCCTGCCCATGTCATCACAATGCTCCATTACCAATGTAATCAAAATGTTCGCCTGCCCTTGTCATCAAAATGCTCCATGGCCCCTTTAATCACAATGCTCCATGAACCCTGTCATCACAATATTCCATGACAGTTGTCATCACAATGCTCCATGACCCTGTAATCACAATGCTCCATGCCCTTGTCATCACGATGCTCCAGAACTCTTGTCATCATAATGATGAATGCTCGTGTCATCACAAAGCTCCATGATACTTGTCATCACAATGTTCCATGGCCTTGTCATTACAATACTCCATGGCCCCTGTCATCACAGTGCTCCATGATACCTTTTATCACAATTCTAGATGACCACTGTCATCACAATGCCCCAAGACACATGTCATCACAATTCACCATGGCCCTTGCCATCACAATGCTCCATGACCCGTGTCATCACAATGGTCCAGGACACTTGTCATCACAATGATCCATGACCCCTGTCATCACACTGCTCCATGGCCTATGCATTCAAAATGCTCCATGGCCCCTGTAATCACATTGCTCCATGATCCCTTTCATCACGATGTTCTATGACCACTCTCATCACAATACCCCATGACGCCTATCATCATAATGCTCCAAGGCCCCTCTCATCACAATGCTCCATGAACCCTGTCATCACAATGTTCCATGACACTTGTCATCACAGTGCTCCATGAACCCCTGTCATCACAATATTCACTGCCCATGTAATCACAACGCTCCTGGTCCCCTGTAATCACAGTGCTCCATACCCTTTTCATCACAATGCTCCAGAACTCTTGTCATCATAATGCTCCATGCCCGTGTCATCACAATGCTTGAAGAACCTTGTCATCACAATGCTCCATGAACCGTGTCATCACAAGGTTCCAGGACCCTTGTCATCACAATGATCCATGACCCCTGTCATCTCAATGCTCCATGATCTTTGTATTCACAATGCTCCATGGCCCCTATAATTGTGGTGATCCATGACCCCTGTCATCACAATGCTCCCTGGTATATTTCATCACAATTCTAGATGACCACTGTCATCACAGTGCTCCACGGCCCCTGTCGTCAGAGTCCTCCATGATACCTTTCATTACAATTCTACATGACCGCTGTCATCACAATGCCCCATGACACCTGTCATCACAATTCGCCATGGCACTTGTCATCACAATGCTCCATGAACCATGTCATCACAATGTTCATGGACACTTGTCATCACAATGCTCCATGACAACTTACATCACAATGCTCCTTGACCCCTGTCATTTCATTGCTCCATGGCCTATGCATTCACAATGCTCCATGGCTCCGGTAATCACATTGCTCCATGATCCCTTTCATCACAATGCTCCAAGACCGCTGTCATCACAATGCCCCATGACGCCTATCATCATAATGCTCCAAGGCCCCTCTCATCACAATACTCCATGATCCCTGTCATCACAATGTTCCATGACACTAGTCATCACAGTGCTCCATGACCCCTGTCATCACAATATTCACTGCCCATGTAATGACAATGCTCTTGTTCCCCTGTAATCACAATGCTCCATAACCTTGTCATCACAATGCTCCAGAACTCTTGTCATCATAATGCTCCATGCCCGTTTCATCACAGTGCTCCATGACCACTTTCATCACAATGCTCCTTGACCCCTGTCATCACAATGCTCTATGACCACTGGCATCACAATGCCACATGACACCTGTAATCACATTGCTCCATGATCCTTTTCATCACAATGCTCTATGACCACTGTCATCACAATGCCACATGACACCTGTCATCACAATGCTCTATAGCCCCTGTCAGCACAATGTTCCATGACAGGTATCATCACAATGATACATGACTGCTGTCATCAGAATGTTCCCTGCTCTTGTCATCTCAATGCTCCCTGGCCCCTGTTATCACAATGCTCCATGCCCATATCATCACAATGCTCCATTACCCATGTCATCGTAGTGATCCATGACCCCTTTCATCACAATGCTGCATGACACCTGTCATCACAATGCTCCATAGCCCTTGTCATCACAATGCTCCATTAGCCCTGTCATCACAATGTTCCATGACTCTTGTCATCAAAATGCCTCATGATCCATTTAATCACAATGCTCCATGACTCCTTTCATCACATCCTCCATGATACTTGTCATTACACTGCCCCATGACCTTTTTCAGAACAATGCTCCATGATACCAGTCATCACAATGCTCCATGACCATTGTCGTCACAATGCTCCATGCCCCTTTCAACACAATGCTCCATGACAACTGTCATCACAATGCTCCATGGTCTTTGTCATCACAATTATACATGGCCCCTGTGATCACAGTGCTCCATGACCCCTTTCATCACAATGCTCCATGACCACTGTCATCACAATGCCCCATGACCCCTGTCATCACAATGCTCCATGGCCCCTGTCATTACAATGCTCCATGACCACTGTCATCACAATGTTCCATGACAGATGTCACCACTATCCTCCATGGTCCCTGTAATCACAATGCTCCATTCCCTTGTCAACGCAATGCTCCAGAACTCTTGTCATCATAATGCTCCATGCCCGTCTCATCACAATTCTCCATGACACTTTTCATTAAAATGCTCCATGGTCTTTATCATCACAATGCTCCATGGCCCCTGTTATCACATTGATCCATTGTACCTTTCATCACAATGCTAGATAACCTCTGTCATCACAATGCCCGATGACACCTGTCATCAGAATTGGCCATGGCCCTTGTCATCACAATGCTCCATGCCCTTGTCACCACAATGCTCCAGAACTCTGGGCATCATAATGCTCCATGCCCGTCTCATCACAATGCTCCATGACACTTGTCATGAAAATGCTCCATGGCCTTTGTCATCACAATGCTCCATGGCCCCTGTTATCACAGTGCTCCATGTTACCTTTCATCACAATTCTAGATGACCACTGTCATCACAATGCCCCATGACACCTGTCATCACAATTCGCCATGGCCCTTGTCATCACAATGCTCCATGATCCATGTCATCACAATGTTCCTGGACACTTATCATCACAATGAACTATGACCACATTCATCACAATGCTCCATGACCCCTGTCATCACACTGCTCCATGGCCTATGCATTCAAAATGCTCCATGGCCCCTGTAATCACATTGCTCCATGATCCCTTTCATCACAATGCTCCAAGACCGCTGTCATCACAAGGCCCCATGACGCGTATCATCATAATGCTCCAAGGCCCCTCTCATCACAATGCTCCATGAACCCTGTCATCACAATGTTCCATGACACTTGTCATCACAGTGCTCCATGAACCCCTGTCATCACAATATTCACTGCCCATGTAATCACAATGCTCCTGGTCTCCTGTAATCACAGTGCTCCATACCCTTTTCATCACAATGCTCCAGAACTCTTGTCATCATAATGCTCCATGCCCGTGTCATCACAATGCTTGAAGAACCTTGTCATCACAATGCTCCATGAACCGTGTCATCACAAGGTTCCAGGACCCTTGTCATCACAATGATCCATGACCCCTGTCATCTCAATGCTCCATGATCTTTGTATTCACAATGCTCCCTGCCCCTATAATTGCGGTGATCCATGACCCCTGTCATCACAATGCTCCCTGGTATATTTCATCACAATTCTAGATGACCACTGTCATCACAGTGCTCCACGGCCCCTGTCGTCAGAGTCCTCCATGATACCTTTCATTACAATTCTACATGACCACTGTCATCACAATGCCCCATGACACCTGTCATCACAATTCGCCATGGCACTTGTCATCACAAAGCTCCATGAACCATGTCATCACAATGTTCATGGACACTTGTCATCACAATGCTCCATGACAACTTACATCACAATGCTCCTTGACCCCTGTCATTTCATTGCTCCATGGCCTATGCATTCACAATGCTCCATGGCCCCTGTAATCACATTGCTCCATGATCCCTTTCATCACAATGCTCCAAGACCGCTGTCATCACAATGCCCCATGACGCCTATCATCATAATGCTCCAAGGCCCCTCTCATCACAGTGCTCCATGATCCCTCTCATCACAATGTTCCATGACACTAGTATTCACAGTGCTCCATGACCCCTGTCATCACAATATTCACTGCCCATGTAATCACAATGCTCCTGGTCCCCTGTAATCACAATGCTCCATACCCTTTTCATCACAATGCTCCAGAACTCTTGTCATCATAATGCTGCATGCCCGTGTCATCACAGTGCTCCATGTCCACTTTCATCACAATGCTCCTTGACCCCTGTCATCACAATGCTCCATGGCCTATGTATTCACAATGCTCCATGGCCCCTGTAATCACATTGCTCCATGATCCTTTTCATCACAATGCTCTATGACCACTGTCATCACAATGCCACATGACACCTGTCATCACAATGCTCTATAGCCCCTGTCAGCACAATGTTCCATGACAGGTATCATCACAATGATACAAGACTGCTGTCATCAGAATGTTCCCTGCTCTTGTCATCTCAATGCTCCCTGGCCCCTGTTATCACAATGCTCCATGTCCATATCATCACAATGCTCCATTACACATGTCATCGTAGTGATCCATGACCCCTTTCATCACAATGCTGCATGACACCTGTCATCACAATGCTCCATAGCCCTTGTCATCACAATGCTCCATTAGCCCTGTCATCACAATGTTCCATGACTCTTGTCATCAAAATGCCTCATGATCCATTTAATCACAATGCTCCATGACTCCTTTCATCACATCCTCCATGATACTTGTCATTACACTGCCCCATGACCTTTTTCAGAACAATGCTCCATGATACCAGTCATCACAATGCTCCATGACCATTGTCGTCACAATGCTCCATGCCCCTTTCAACACAATGCCCCATGACACCTGTCATCACAATTCGCCATCGCACTTGTCATCACAATGCTCCATGAACCCTGTCATCACAATGTTCCATGACAGTTGTCATCACAATGTTCCATGACCCTGTAATCACAATGCTCCATGCCCTTGTCATCACAATGCTCCAGAACTCTTGTCATCATAATGATGAATGCTCGTGTCATCACAAAGCTCCATGATACTTGTCATCACAATGTTCCATTGCCTTGTCATTACAATACTCCATGGCCCCTGTCATCACAGTGCTCCATGATACCTTTTATCACAATTCTAGATGACCACTGTCATCACAATGCCCCAAGACACATGTCATCACAATTCGCCATGGCCCTTGCCATCACAATGCTCCATGACCCGTGTCATCACAATGGTCCCGGACACTTGTCATCACAATGATCCATGACCACTTACATCACAATGCTCCTTGACTCCTGTCATCACAATGCTCCATAGCCTATGCATTCGCAATGCTACATGGTCCCTGTAATCACATTGCTCCATGATCCATTTCATCACAATGCTCTATGACCACTGTCATTACAATGCCACATTATACCTGTCATCACAATGCTCCATGGCCCCTGTCAGCACAATGTTCCATGACAGATGTCATCACTGTCCTCCATGGTCCCTGTAATCACAATGCTCCATTCCCTTGTCAACGCAATGCTCCAGAACTCTTGTCATCATAATGCTCCATGCCCGTCTCATCACAATTCTCCATGACACTTTTCATTAAAATGCTCCATGGCCTTTATCATCACAATGCTCCATGGCCCCTGTTATCACATTGATCCATTGTACCTTTCATCACAATGCTAGATAACCTCTGTCATCACAATGCCCGATGACACCTGTCATCAGAATTGGCCATGGCCCTTGTCATCACAATGCTCCATGCCCTTGTCAACGCAATGCTCCAGAACTCTTGGCATCATAATGCTCCATGCCCGTCTCATCACAATGCTCCATGACACTTGTCATCAAAATGCTCCATGGCCTTTGTCATCACAATGCTCCATGGCCCCTGTTATCACAGTGCTCCATGTTACCTTTCCTCATAATTCTCGATGACCACTGTCATCACAATGCCCCATGACACCTGTCACCACAATTCGCCATGGCCCTTGTCATCACAATGCTCCATGATCCATGTCATCACAATGTTCCTGGACACTTATCATCACAATGAACTATGACCACATTCATCACAATGCTCCATGACCCCTGTCATCACACTGCTCCATGGACTATGCATTCAAAATGCTCCATGGCCCCTGTAATCACATTGCTCCATGATCCCTTTCATCACAATGTTCTATGACCACTCTCATCACAATACCCCATGACGCCTATCATCATAATGCTCCAAGGCCCCTCTCATCACAGTGCTCCATGAACCCTGTCATCACAATGTTCCATGACACTTGTCATCACAGTGCTCCATGAACACCTGTCATCACAATATTCACTGCCCATGTAATCACAATGCTCCTGGTCCCCTGTAATCACAGTGCTCCATACCCTTTTCATCACAATGCTCCAGAACTCTTGTCATCATAATGCTCCATGCCCGTGTCATCACAATGCTTGAAGAACCTTGTCATCACAATGCTCCATGAACCGTGTCATCACAAGGTTCCAGGACCCTTGTCATCACAATGATCCATGACCCCTGTCATCTCAATGCTCCATGATCTTTGTATTCACAATGCTCCCTGGCCCCTATAATTGCGGTGATCCATGACCCCTGTCATCACAATGCTCCCTGGTATATTTCATCACAATTCTAGATGACCACTGTCATCACAGTGCTCCACGGCCCCTGTCGTCAGAATCCTCCATGATACCGTTCATTACAATTCTACATGACCACTGTCATCACAATGCCCCATGACACCTGTCATCACAATTCGCCATGGCACTTGTCATCACAATGCTCCATGAACCATGTCATCACAATGTTCATGGACAATAGTCATGACAATGCTCCATGACAACTTACATCACAATGCTCCTTGACCCCTGTCATTTCATTGCTCCATGGCCTATGCATTCACAATGCTCCATGGTCCCTGTAATCACAATGCTCCATACCCTTGTCATCGCAATGCTCCAGATCACTTCTCATCATAATGCTCCATGCCCGTGTCATCACAATGCTCCATGGCCCCTGTCATCACAGTGCTCCGTGATACCTTTCATCATAATGATAGATGACCACTGTCATCACAATGCTCCATGACACCTGTCATCAGAATTGGCCATGGCCCTTGTCATCACAATGCTCCAGGACACTTGTCTTCACAATGGTCCATGGCGCATTTCATCACAATGCTCCATGACCACTTTCATCAAATTGCTCCGTGATGCCTGTCATCACAATGCTCCATGGCCTTTGTCATCAAAATTCTACATGGCCCCTGTAATAACAGTGCTTCAGGACAACTTTTATCACAATGCTCCATGACCACTCTCATCACAATGCCAGATAAGACCTTTCATGACAATGCTCCATGGCCCTTGTCATCACAATATTCTATGACTTCTGTCATCACAATGCTCCATGCCCCTGTCATCACAATGCCCCATCACCCCTGCTATTACAATGCTCCATGACCCCTGTCGTCGCAATGCTCCGAAACCCTTGTCATCACAATATTCCATGATCCGTGTAATCACGATGATCCATGAACCATTTCTGTACAATGCTCCAGTACCCCTTTCATTAAAATGCTCCATGGCACTTGTCATCAGAATGCTCCAGGAACCCTTCCATCACAATAATCCATGACCCGTTTCCTCACAATTCTCCAGGACCGCTTTCATCACAATGCTCCATTCCCTTGTCATCTCAATGCTTCATGGCCCCTGTCATCAAAATGATCCATGCCCTTGTCATCAAAATGCTCCAGAACTCTTGTCATCACTATGCTCCATGCCCATGTCATCAAAATGCTGCATGGCCCCTGTCATCACAATGCTGCATGACCCCTGTCATCACAATGCTCCATGCCCGTATCATCACAATGCTCCATTACCCATGTCATCGTAGTGATCCATGACCCCTTACATCACAATGCTGCATGACACCTGTCATCACAATGCTCCGTGGTCTTTGTCATCACAATGCTCCATGACCACTGTCATCACCATGCCCCATGACCCCATTCATCACAATGCTCCATAGCCCTTGTCATCACAATGCTCCATTAGCGCTGTCATCACAATGTTCCATGACTCTTGTCATCAAAATGCCTCATGATCCATTTAATCACAATGCTCCATGACTCCTTTCATCACATCCTCCATGATACTTGTCATTACACTGCCCCATGACCTCTTTCAGAACAATGCTCCATGATACCAGTCATCACAATGCTCCATGACCATTGTCGTCACAATGCTCCATGCCCCTTTCAACACAATGCTCCATGACAACTGTCATCACAATGCTCCATGGCCTTTGTCATCACAATTATACATGGCCCCTGTGATCACAGTGCTCCATGACCCCTTTCATCACAATGCTCCATGACCACTGTCATCACAATGCCCCATGACCCCTGTCATCACAATGCTCCATGGCCCCTGTCATTACAATGCTCCATGACCACTGTCATCACAATGTTCCATGATCGCTGTAATCACAATGACTCATGACACCTTTCCTCAGAAGGCTCCAGTACGCCTGTCATCACAATGCTCCAATGACCGTCTCATCACAATGCTCCATGATCCCTGTCAGCACAACGTTCCATGACAATTGTCATCACAATGCTCCATGACACCTGTCATCACAATGTTGCCTGCCCATGTCATCAAAATGCTCCATGTCCCCTGTAATCACAATGTTCCATTACACCTGTCTTCACAATGTTCCCTGCCCATGTCATCACAATGCTCCATTACCAATGTAATCAAAATGTTCGCCTGCCCTTGTCATCAAAATGCTCCATGGCCCGTTTAATCACAATGCTCCATGAACCCTGTCATCACAATGTTCCATGACAGTTGTCATCACAATGCTCCATGACCCTGTAATCACAATGCTCCATGCCCTTGTCATCACGATGCTCCAGAACTCTTGTCATCATAATGATGAATGCTCGTGTCATCACAAAGCTCCATGATACTTGTCATCACAATGTTCCATGGCCTTGTCATTACAATACTCCATGGCCCCTGTCATCACAGTGCTCCATGATACCTTTTATCACAATTCTAGATGACCACTGTCATCACAAAGCCCCAAGACACATGTCATCACAATTCACCATGGCCCTTGCCATCACAATGCTCCATGACCCGTGTCATCACAATGGTCCAGGACACTTGTCATCACAATGATCCATGACCCCTGTCATCACACTGCTCCATGGCCTATGCATTCAAAATGCTCCATGGCCCCTGTAATCACATTGCTCCATGATCCCTTTCATCACGATGTTCTATGACCACTCTCATCACAATACCCCATGACGCCTATCATCATAATGCTCCAAGGCCCCTCTCATCACAATGCTCCATGAACCCTGTCATCACAATGTTCCATGACACTTGTCATCACAGTGCTCCATGAACCCCTGTCATCACAATATTCACTGCCCATGTAATCACAACGCTCCTGGTCCCCTGTAATCACAGTGCTCCATACCCTTTTCATCACAATGCTCCAGAACTCTTGTCATCATAATGCTCCATGCCCGTGTCATCACAATGCTTGAAGAACCTTGTCATCACAATGCTCCATGAACCGTGTCATCACAAGGTTCCAGGACCCTTGTCATCACAATGATCCATGACCCCTGTCATCTCAATGCTCCATGATCTTTGTATTCACAATGCTCCATGGCCCCTATAATTGCTGTGATCCATGACCCCTGTCATCACAATGCTCCCTGGTATATTTCATCACAATTCTAGATGACCACTGTCATCACAGTGCTCCACGGCCCCTCTCGTCAGAGTCCTCCATGATACCTTTCATTACAATTCTACATGACCACTGTTATCACAATGCCCCATGACACCTGTCATCACAATTCGCCATGGCACTTGTCATCACAATGCTCCATGAACCATGTCATCACAATGTTCATGGACACTTGTCATCACAATGCTCCATGACAACTTACATCACAATGCTCCTTGACCCCTGTCATTTCATTGCTCCATGGCCTATGCATTCACAATGCTCCATGGCTCCGGTAATCACATTGCTCCATGATCCCTTTCATCACAATGCTCCAAAACCGCTGTCATCACAATGCCCCATGACGCCTATCATCATAATGCTCCAAGGCCCCTCTCATCACAATACTCCATGATCCCTGTCATCACAATGTTCCATGACACTAGTCATCACAGTGCTCCATGACCCCTGTCATCACAATATTCACTGCCCATGTAATCACAATGCTCTTGTTCCCCTGTAATCACAATGCTCCATAACCTTGTCATCACAATGCTCCAGAACTCTTGTCATCATAATGCTCCATGCCCGTGTCATCACAGTGCTCCATGACCACTTTCATCACAATGCTCCTTGACCCCTGTCATCACAATGCTCTATGACCACTGTCATCACAATGCCACATGACACCTGTAATCACATTGCTCCATGATCCTTTTCATCACAATGCTCTATGACCACTGTCATCACAATGCCACATGACACCTGTCATCACAATGCTCTATAGCCCCTGTCAGCACAATGTTCCATGACAGGTGTCATCACAATGATACATGACTGCTGTCATCAGAATGTTCCCTGCTCTTGTCATCTCAAAGCTCCCTGGCCCCTGTTATCACAATGCTCCATGCCCATATCATCACAATGCTCCTTTACCCATGTCATCGTAGTGATCCATGACCCCTTTCATCACAATGCTGCATGACACCTGTCATCACAATGCTCCATAGCCCTTGTCATCACAATGCTCCATTAGCCCTGTCATCACAATGTTCCATGACTCTTGTCATCAAAATGCCTCATGATCCATTTAATCACAATGCTCCATGACTCCTTTCATCACATCCTCCATGATACTTGTCATTACACTGCCCCATGACCTTTTTCAGAACAATGCTCCATGATACCAGTCATCACAATGCTCCATGACCATTGTCGTCACAATGCTCCATGCCCCTTTCAACACAATGCCCCATGACACCTGTCATCACAATTCGCCATGGCACTTGTCATCACAATGCTCCATGAACCATGTCATCACAAAGTTCATGGACACTTGTCATCACAATGCTCCATGACATCTTACATCACAATGCTCCTTGACACCTGTCATTTCATTGCTCCATGGCCTATGCATTAACAATGCTCCATGGCTCCTGTAAGCACGTTGCTCCATGATCCCTTTCATCACAATGCTCCAAGACCGCTGTCATCACAATGCCCCATGATGCCTATCATCATAATGCTCTAAGGCCCCTCTCATCACAATGCTCCATGATCCCTGTCATCACAATGTTCCATGACACTAGTCATCACAGTGCTCCATGACCCCTGTCATCACAATATTCACTGCCCATGTAATCACAATGCTCCTGGTCCACTGTAATCATAGTGCTCCATACCCTTGTCATCACAATGCTCCAGAACTCTTGTCATCATAATGCTCCATGCCCGTGTCATCACAATGCTTGAAGAACCTTGTCATCACAATGCTCCATGAACCGTGTCATCACAAGGTTCCAGGACCCTTGTCATCACAATGATCCGTGACCCCTGTCATCTCAATGCTCCATGATCTTTGTATTCACAATGCTCCATGGCCCCTATAATTGCGGTCATCCATGACCCCTGTCATCACAATGCTCCCTGGTATATTTCATCACAATTCTAGATGACCACTGTCATCACAGTGCTCCACGGCCCCTGTCATCAGAGTCCTCCCTGATACCTTTCATCACAATTCTATATGACCGCTCTCATCACAATTCCACATGACACCTGTCATCACAATGCTCCATGAACCATGTCATCACAATGTTCATGGACAATAGTCATCACAATGCTCCATGACAACTTACATCACAATGCTCCTTGACCCCTGTCATTTCATTGCTCCATGGCCTATGCATTCACAATGCTCCATGGCTCCTGTAATCACATTGCTCCATGATCCCTTTCATCACAATGCTCCAAGACCTCTGTCATCACAATGCCCCATGAAGCCTATCATCATAATGCTCCAAGGCCCCTCTCATCACAATGCTCCATGATCCCTGTCATCACAATGTTCCATGACACTAGTCATCACAGTGCTCCATGACCCCTGTCATCACAATATTCACTGCCCATGTAATCACAATGCTCCTGGTCCCCTGTAATCACAATGCTCCATACCCTTGTCATCACAATGCTCCAGAACTCTTGTCATCATAATGCTCCATTCCCGTGTCATCACAATGCTCCATGACCACTTTCATCACAATGCTCCTTGACCCCTGTCATCACAATGCTCTATGACCACTGTCATCACAATGCCACATGACACCTGTCATCACAATGCTCTATAGCCCCTGTCAGCACAATGTTCCATGACAGGTATCATCACAATGATCCATGACTGCTGTCATCACAATGTTCCCTGCCCTTGTCATTCTCAATGCTCCCTGGCCCCTGTCATCACAATGCTCCATGCTCTTATCATCACAATGCTCCATTACCCATGTCATCGTAGTGATCCATGACCCCTTTCATCACAACGCTCCATGACCCCAGTCATCACAATGCTCCATAGCCCTTGTCATCACAATGCTCCATTAGCCCTGTCATCACAATGTTCCATGACTCTTGTCATCAAAATGCCTCATGATCCATTTAATCACAATGCTCCATGACTCCTTTCATCACATCCTCCATGATACTTGTCATTACACTGCCCCATGACCTTTTTCAGAACAATGTTCCATGATACCAGTCATCACAATGCTCCATGACCATTGTCGTCACAATGCTCCATGGCCCTTTCAACACAATGCTCCATGACAACTGTCATCACAATGCTCCATGGTCTTTGTCATCACAATTATACATGGCCCATGTGATCACAGTGCTCCATGACCCCTTTCATCACAATGCTCCATGACCACTGTCATCACAATGTTCCATGATCGCTGTAATCACAATGACTCATGACACCTTTCCTCAGAAGGCTCCAGTACGCCTGTCATCACAATGCTCCAATGACCGTCTCATCACAATGCTCCATGATCCCTGTCAGCACAACGTTCCATGACAATTGTCATCACAATGCTCCATGACACCTGTCATCACAATGTTGCCTGCCCATGTCATCAAAATGCTCCATGTCCCCTGTAATCACAATGTTCCATTACACCTGTCTTCACAATGTTCCCTGCCCATGTCATCACAATGCTCCATTACCAATGTAATCAAAATGTTCGCCTGCCCTTGTCATCAAAATGCTCCATGGCCCCTTTAATCACAATGCTCCATGAACCCTGTCATCACAATGTTCCATGACAGTTGTCATCACAATGCTCCATGACCCTGTAATCACAATGCTCCATGCCCTTGTCATCACAATGCTCCAGAACTCTTGTCATCATAATGATGAATGCTCGTGTCATCACAAAGCTCCATGATACTTGTCATCACAATGTTCCATGGCCTTGTCATTACAATACTCCATGGCCCCTGTCATCACAGTGCTCCATGATACCTTTTATCACAATTCTAGATGACCACTGTCATCACAATGCCCCAAGACACATGTCATCACAATTCGCCATGGCCCCTGCCATCACAATGCTCCATGACCCATGTCATCACAATGGTCCAGGACACTTGTCATCACAATGATCCATGACCACTTACATCACAATGCTCCTTGACTCCTGTCATCACAATGCTCCATAGCCTATGCATTCGCAATGCTACATGGTCCCTGTAATCACATTGCTCCATGATCCATTTCATCACAATGCTCTATGACCCCTGTCATTACAATGCCACATTATACCTGTCATCACAATGCTCCATGGCCCCTGTCAGCACAATGTTCCATGACAGATGTCATCACTCTCCTCCATGGTCCCTGTAATCACAATGCTCCATTCCCTTGTCAACGCAATGCTCCAGAACTCTTGTCATCATAATGCTCCATGCCCGTCTCATCACAATTCTCCATGACACTTTTCATTAAAATGCTCCATGGCCTTTATCATCACAATGCTCCATGGCCCCTGTTATCACAGTGATCCATGGTACCTTTCATCACAATGCTAGATAACCTCTGTCATCACAATGCCCGAGGACACCTGTCATCAGAATTGGCCATGGCCCTTGTCATCACAATGCTCCATGCCCTTGTCACCACAATGCTCCAGAACTCTGGGCATCATAATGCTCCATGCCCGTCTCATCACAATGTTCCATGACACTTCTCATCAAAATGCTCCATGGCCTTTGTCATCACAATGCTCCATGGCCCCTGTTATCACAGTGCTCCATGTTACCTTTCCTCATAATTCTCGATGACCACTGTCATCACAATGCCCCATGACACGTGTCATCACAATTCGCCATGGCCCTTGTCATCACAATGCTCCATGATCCATGTCATCACAATGTTCCTGGACACTTATCATCACAATGAACTATGACCACATTCATCACAATGTTCCATGACCCCTGTCATCACACTGCTCCATGGACTATGCATTCAAAATGCTCCATGGCCCCTGTAATCACATTGCTCCATGATCCCTTTCATCACAATGTTCTATGACCACTCTCATCACAATACCCCATGACGCCTATCATCATAATGCTCCAAGGCCCCTCTCATCACAATGCTTCATGAACACTGTCATCACAATATGCCATGACACTTGTCATCACAGTGCTCCATGAACACCTGTCATCACAATATTCACTGCCCATGTAATCACAATGCTCCATACCCTTTTCATCACAATGCTCCAGAACTCTTGTCATCATAATGCTCCATGCCCGTGTCATCACAATGCTTGAAGAACCTTGTCATCACAATGCTCCATGAACCGTGTCATCACAAGGTTCCAGGACCCTTGTCATCACAATGATCCATGACCCCTGTCATCTCAATGCTCCATGATCTTTGTATTCACAATGCTCCCTGGCCCCTATAATTGCGGTGATCCATGACCCCTGTCATCACAATGCTCCCTGGTATATTTCATCACAATTCTAGATGACCACTGTCATCACAGTGCTCCACGGCCCCTGTCGTCAGAGTCCTCCATGATACCTTTCATTACAATTCTACATGACCACTGTCATCACAATGCCGCATGACACCTGTCATCACAATTCGCCATGGCACTTGTCATCACAATGCTCCATGAACCATGTCATCACAATGTTCATGGACAATAGTCATGACAATGCTCCATGACAACTTACATCACAATGCTCCTTGAACCCTGTCATTTCATTGCTCCATGGCCTATGCATTCACAATGCTCCATGGCCCCTGTAATCACATTGCTCCATGATCCCTTTCATCACAATATTCTAATGTTCTATGACCACTCTCATCACAATACGCCATGACGCCTATCATCATAATGCTCCAAGGACCCTCTCATCACAATGCTCCATGATCCCTGTCATCACAATGTTCCATGACACTAGTCATCACAGTGCTCCATGACCCCTGTCATCACAATATTCACTGCCCATGTAATCACAATGCTCCTGGTCCCCTGTAATCACAATGTTCCATACCCTTGTCATCACAATGCTCCAGAACACTTGTCATCATAATGCTCCATGCCCGTGTCATCACAATGCTCCATGACCACTTTCATCACAATGTTCCTTGACCCCTGTCATCACCATGCTCTATGACCACTGTCATCACAATGCCACATGACACCTGTCATCACAATGCTCTATAGCCCCTGTCAGCACAATATTCCACGACAGGTATCATCACAATGATCCATGACTGCTGTCATCACAATTTTCCCTGCCCTTGTCATCTCAATGCTCCCTGGCCCCTGTCATCACAATGCTCCATGCTCATATCATCACAATGCTCCATTACCCATGTCATCGTAGTGATCCATGACCCCTTTCATCACAATGCTCCATGACACCAGTCATCACAATGCTCCATAGCCCTTGTCATCACAATGCTCCATTAGCCCTGTCATCACAATGTTCCATGACTCTTGTCATCAAAATGCCTCATGATCCATTTAATCACAATGCTCCATGACTCCTTTCATCACATCCTCCATACTTGTCATTACACTGCCCCATGACCTTTTTCAGAACAATGCTCCATGATACCAGTCATCACAATGCTCCATGACCATTGTCGTCACAATGCTCCATGCCCCTTTCAACACAATGCTCCATGACAACTGTCATCACAATGCTCCATGGCCTTTGTCATCACAATTATACATGGCCCCTGTGATCACAGTGGTCCATGACCCCTTTCATCACTATGCTCCATGACCACTGTCATCACAATGCCCCATGACCCCTGTCATCACAATGCTCCATGGCCCCTGTCATTACAATGCTCCATGACCACTGTCATCACAATGTTCCATGATCGCTGTAATCACAATGACCCATGACACCTTTCCTCAGAAGGCTCCAGTACGCCTGTCATCACAATGCTCCAATGACCGTCTCATCACAATGCTCCATGATCCCTGTCAGCACAACGTTCCATGACAATTGTCATCACAATGCTCCATGACACCTGTCATCACAATGTTGCCTGCCCATGTCATCAAAATGCTCCATGTCCCCTGTAATCACAATGTTCCATTACACCTGTCTTCACAATGTTCCCTGCCCATGTCATCACAATGCTCCATTACCAATATAATCAAAAAGTTCGCCTGCCCTTGTCATCAAAATGCTCCATGGCCCCTTTAATCACAATGCTCTATGAACCCTGTCATCACAATGTTCCATGACAGTTGTCATCACAATGCTCCATGACCCTGTATTCACAATGCTCCATGCCCTTGTCATCACAATGCTCCAGAACTCTTGTCATCATAATGATGAATGCTCGTGTCATCACAAAGCTCCATGATACTTGTCATCACAATGTTCCATGGCCTTGTCATTACAATACTCCATGGCCCCTGTCATCACAGTGCTCCATGATACCTTTTATCACAATTCTAGATGACCACTGTCATCACAATGCCCCAAGACACATGTCATCACAATTCGCCATGGCCCTTGCCATCACAATGCTCCATGACCCGTGTCATCACTGAGGTCCAGGACACTTGTCATCACAATGATCCATGACCACTTACATCACAATGCTCCTTGACTCCTGTCATCACAATGCTCCATAGCCTATGCATTCGCAATGCTACATGGTCCCTGTAATCACATTGCTCCATGATCCATTTCATCACAATGCTCTATGACCACTGTCATTACAATGCCACATTATACCTGTCATCACAATGCTCCATGGCCCCTGTCAGCACAATGTTCCATGACAGATGTCATCACTCTCCTCCATGGTCCCTGTAATCACAATGCTCCATTCCCTTGTCAACGCAATGCTCCAGAACTCTTGTCATCATAATGCTCCATGCCCGTCTCATCACAATTCTCCATGACACTTTTCATTAAAATGCTCCATGGCCTTTATCATCACAATGCTCCATGGCCCCTGTTATCACAGTGATCCATGGTACCTTTCATCACAATGCTAGATAACCTCTGTCATCACAATGCCCGAGGACACCTGTCATCAGAATTGGCCATGGCCCTTGTCATCACAATGCTCCATGCCCTTGTCACCACAATGCTCCAGAACTCTGGGCATCATAATGCTCCATGCCCGTCTCATCACAATGCTCCATGACACTTGTCATCAAAATGCTCCATGGCCTTTGTCATCACAATGCTCCATGGCCCCTGTTATCACAGTGCTCCATGTTACCTTTCCTCATAATTCTCGATGACCACTGTCATCACAATGCCCCATGACACCTGTCATCACAATTCGCCATGGCCCTTGTCATCACAATGCTCCATGATCCATGTCATCACAATGTTCCTGGGCAATTATCATCACAATGAACTATGACCACATTCATCACAATGTTCCATGACCCCTGTCATCACACTGCTCCATGGACTATGCATTCAAAATGCTCCATGGCCCCTGTAATCACATTGCTCCATGATCCCTTTCATCACAATGTTCTATGACCACTCTCATCACAATACCCCATGACGCCTATCATCATAATGCTCCAAGGCCCCTCTCATCACAATGCTCCATGAACCCTGTCATCACAATATGCCATGACACTTGTCATAACAGTGCTCCATGAACACCTGTCATCACAATATTCACTGCCCATGTAATCACAATGCTCCATACCCTTTTCATCACAATGCTCCAGAACTCTTGTCATCATAATGCTCCATGCCCGTGTCATCACAATGCTTGAAGAACCTTGTCATCACAATGCTCCATGAACCGTGTCATCACAACGTTCCAGGACCCTTGTCATCACAATGATCCATGACCCCTGTCATCTCAATGCTCCATGATCTTTGTATTCACAATGCTCCCTGGCCCCTATAATTGCGGTGATCCATGACCCCTGTCATCACAATGCTCCCTGGTATATTTCATCACAATTCTAGATGACCACTGTCATCACAGTGCTCCACGGCCCCTGTCGTCAGAGTCCTCCATGATACCTTTCATTACAATTCTACATGACCACTGTCATCACAATGCCGCATGACACCTGTCATCACAATTCGCCATGGCACTTGTCATCACAATGCTCCATGAACCATGTCATCACAATGTTCATGGACAATAGTCATGACAATGCTCCATGACAACTTACATCACAATGCTCCTTGAACCCTGTCATTTCATTGCTCCATGGCCTATGCATTCACAATGCTCCATGGCCCCTGTAATCACATTGCTCCATGATCCCTTTCATCACAATATTCTAATGTTCTATGACCACTCTCATCACAATACGCCATGACGCCTATCATCATAATGCTCCAAGGACCCTCTCATCACAATGCTCCATGATCCCTGTCATCACAATGTTCCATGACACTAGTCATCACAGTGCTCCATGACCCCTGTCATCACAATATTCACTGCCCATGTAATCACAATGCTCCTGGTCCCCTGTAATCACAATGTTCCATACCCTTGTCATCACAATGCTCCAGAACACTTGTCATCATAATGCTCCATGCCCGTGTCATCACAATGCTCCATGACCACTTTCATCACAATGTTCCTTGACCCCTGTCATCACCATGCTCTATGACCACTGTCATCACAATGCCACATGACACCTGTCATCACAATGCTCTATAGCCCCTGTCAGCACAATATTCCACGACAGGTATCATCACAATGATCCATGACTGCTGTCATCACAATTTTCCCTGCCCTTGTCATCTCAATGCTCCCTGGCCCCTGTCATCACAATGCTCCATGCTCATATCATCACAATGCTCCATTACCCATGTCATCGTAGTGATCCATGACCCCTTTCATCACAATGCTCCATGACACCAGTCATCACAATGCTCCATAGCCCTTGTCATCACAATGCTCCATTAGCCCTGTCATCACAATGTTCCATGACTCTTGTCATCAAAATGCCTCATGATCCATTTAATCACAATGCTCCATGACTCCTTTCATCACATCCTCCATGATACTTGTCATTACACTGCCCCATGACCTTTTCCAGAACAATGCTCCATAATACCAGTCATCACAATGCTCCATGACCATTGTCGTCACAATGCTCCATGCCCCTTTCAACACAATGCTCCATGACAACTGTCATCACAATGCTCCATGGCCTTTGTCATCACAATTATACATGGCCCCTGTGATCACAGTGGTCCATGACCCCTTTCATCACTATGCTCCATGACCACTGTCATCACAATGCCCCATGACCACTGTCATCACAATGCTCCATGGCCCCTGTCATTACAATGCTCCATGACCACTGTCATCACAATGTTCCATGATCGCTGTAATCACAATGACCCATGACACCTTTCCTCAGAAGGCTCCAGTACGCCTGTCATCACAATGCTCCAATGACCGTCTCATCACAATGCTCCATGATCCCTGTCAGCACAACGTTCCATGACAATTGTCATCACAATGCTCCATGACACCTGTCATCACAATGTTGCCTGCCCATGTCATCAAAATGCTCCATGTCCCCTGTAATCACAATGTTCCATTACAACTGTCTTCACAATGTTCCCTGCCCATGTCATCACAATGCTCCATTACCAATATAATCAAAAAGTTCGCCTGCCCTTGTCATCAAAATGCTCCATGGCCCCTTTAATCACAATGCTCTATGAACCCTGTCATCACAATGTTCCATGACAGTTGTCATCACAATGCTCCATGACCCTGTATTCACAATGCTCCATGCCCTTGTCATCACAATGCTCCAGAACTCTTGTCATCATAATGATGAATGCTCGTGTCATCACAAAGCTCCATGATACTTGTCATCACAATGTTCCATGGCCTTGTCATTACAATACTCCATGGCCCCTGTCATCACAGTGCTCCATGATACCTTTTATCACAATTCTAGATGACCACTGTCATCACAATGCCCCAAGACACATGTCATCACAATTCGCCATGGCCCTTGCCATCACAATGCTCCATGACCCGTGTCATCACTGAGGTCCAGGACACTTGTAATCACAATGATCCATGACCACTTACATCACAATGCTCCTTGACTCCTGTCATCACAATGCTCCATAGCCTATGCATTCGCAATGCTACATGGTCCCTGTAATCACATTGCTCCATGATCCATTTCATCACAATGCTCTATGACCACTGTCATTACAATGCCACATTATACCTGTCATCACAATGCTCCATGGCCCCTGTCAGCACAATGTTCCATGACAGATGTCATCACTCTCCTCCATGGTCCCTGTAATCACAATGCTCCATTCCCTTGTCAACGCAATGCTCCAGAACTCTTGTCATCATAATGCTCCATGCCCGTCTCATCACAATTCTCCATGACACTTTTCATTAAAATGCTCCATGGCCTTTATCATCACAATGCTCCATGGCCCCTGTTATCACAGTGATCCATGGTACCTTTCATCACAATGCTAGATAACCTCTGTCATCACAATGCCCGAGGACACCTGTCATCAGAATTGGCCATGGCCCTTGTCATCACAATGCTCCATGCCCTTGTCACCACAATGCTCCAGAACTCTGGGCATCATAATGCTCCATGCCCGTCTCATCACAATGTTCCATGACACTTGTCATCAAAGTGCTCCATGGCCTTTGTCATCACAATGCTCCATGGCCCCTGTTATCACAGTGCTCCATGTTACCTTTCCTCATAATTCTCGATGACCACTGTCATCACAATGCCCCATGACACCTGTCATCACAATTCGCCATGGCCCTTGGCATCACAATGCTCCATGATCCATGTCATCACAATGTTCCTGGACACTTATCATCACAATGAACTATGACCACATTCATCACAATGTTCCATGACCCCTGTCATCACACTGCTCCATGGACTATGCATTCAAAATGCTCCATGGCCCCTGTAATCACATTGCTCCATGATCCCTTTCATCACAATGTTCTATGACCACTCTCATCACAATACCCCATGACGCCTATCATCATAATGCTCCAAGGCCCCTCTCATCACAATGCTTCATGAACACTGTCATCACAATATGCCATGACACTTGTCATCACAGTGCTCCATGAACACCTGTCATCACAATATTCACTGCCCATGTAATCACAATGCTCCATACCCTTTTCATCACAATGCTCCAGAACTCTTGTCATCATAATGCTCCATGCCCGTGTCATCACAATGCTTGAAGAACCTTGTCATCACAATGCTCCATGAACCGTGTCATCACAAGGTTCCAGGACCCTTGTCATCACAATGATCCATGACCCCTGTCATCTCAATGCTCCATGATCTTTGTATTCACAATGCTCCCTGGCCCCTATAATTGCGGTGATCCATGACCCCTGTCATCACAATGCTCCCTGGTATATTTCATCACAATTCTAGATGACCACTGTCATCACAGTGCTCCACGGCCCCTGTCGTCAGAGTCCTCCATGATACCTTTCATTACAATTCTACATGACCACTGTCATCACAATGCCGCATGACACCTGTCATCACAATTCGCCATGGCACTTGTCATCACAATGCTCCATGAACCATGTCATCACAATGTTCATGGACAATAGTCATGACAATGCTCCATGACAACTTACATCACAATGCTCCTTGAACCCTGTCATTTCATTGCTCCATGGCCTATGCATTCACAATGCTCCATGGCCCCTGTAATCACATTGCTCCATGATCCCTTTCATCACAATATTCTAATGTTCTATGACCACTCTCATCACAATACGCCATGACGCCTATCATCATAATGCTCCAAGGACCCTCTCATCACAATGCTCCATGATCCCTGTCATCACAATGTTCCATGACACTAGTCATCACAGTGCTCCATGACCCCTGTCATCACAATATTCACTGCCCATGTAATCACAATGCTCCTGGTCCCCTGTAATCACAATGTTCCATACCCTTGTCATCACAATGCTCCAGAACACTTGTCATCATAATGCTCCATGCCCGTGTCATCACAATGCTCCATGACCACTTTCATCACAATGTTCCTTGACCCCTGTCATCACCATGCTCTATGACCACTGTCATCACAATGCCACATGACACCTGTCATCACAATGCTCTATAGCCCCTGTCAGCACAATATTCCACGACAGGTATCATCACAATGATCCATGACTGCTGTCATCACAATTTTCCCTGCCCTTGTCATCTCAATGCTCCCTGGCCCCTGTCATCACAATGCTCCATGCTCATATCATCACAATGCTCCATTACCCATGTCATCGTAGTGATCCATGACCCCTTTCATCACAATGCTCCATGACACCAGTCATCACAATGCTCCATAGCCCTTGTCATCACAATGCTCCATTAGCCCTGTCATCACAATGTTCCATGACTCTTGTCATCAAAATTCCTCATGATCCATTTAATCACAATGCTCCATGACTCCTTTCATCACATCCTCCATGATACTTGTCATTACACTGCCCCATGACCTTTTTCAGAACAATGCTCCATGATACCAGTCATCACAATGCTCCATGACCATTGTCGTCACAATGCTCCATGCCCCTTTCAACACAATGCTCCATGACAACTGTCATCACAATGCTCCATGGCCTTTGTCATCACAATTATACATGGCCCCTGTGATCACAGTGGTCCATGACCCCTTTCATCACTATGCTCCATGACCACTGTCATCACAATGCCCCATGACCCCTGTCATCACAATGCTCCATGGCCCCTGTCATTACAATGCTCCATGACCACTGTCATCACAATGTTCCATGATCGCTGTAATCACAATGACCCATGACACCTTTCCTCAGAAGGCTCCAGTACGCCTGTCATCACAATGCTCCAATGACCGTCTCATCACAATGCTCCATGATCCCTGTCAGCACAACGTTCCATGACAATTGTCATCACAATGCTCCATGACACCTGTCATCACAATGTTGCCTGCCCATGTCATCAAAATGCTCCATGTCCCCTGTAATCACAATGTTCCATTACACCTGTCTTCACAATGTTCCCTGCCCATGTCATCACAATGCTCCATTACCAATATAATCAAAAAGTTCGCCTGCCCTTGTCATCAAAATGCTCCATGGCCCCTTTAATCACAATGCTCTATGAACCCTGTCATCACAATGTTCCATGACAGTTGTCATCACAATGCTCCATGACCCTGTATTCACAATGCTCCATGCCCTTGTCATCACAATGCTCCAGAACTCTTGTCATCATAATGATGAATGCTCGTGTCATCACAAAGCTCCATGATACTTGTCATCACAATGTTCCATGGCCTTGTCATTACAATACTCCATGGCCCCTGTCCTCACAGTGCTCCATGATACCTTTTATCATAATTCTAGATGACCACTGTCATCACAATGCCCCAAGACACATGTCATCACAATTCGCCATGGCCCTTGCCATCACAATGCTCCATGACCCAT
This sequence comes from Balaenoptera borealis, assembly GCF_965194805.1. Lineage (NCBI taxonomy): Eukaryota > Metazoa > Chordata > Mammalia > Artiodactyla > Balaenopteridae > Balaenoptera > Balaenoptera borealis. The sequence goes on from NW_028122960.1 coordinate 75,624, forward strand.
GTCATCACTGAGGTCCAGGACACTTGTAATCACAATGATCCATGACCACTTACATCACAATGCTCCTTGACTCCTGTCATCACAATGCTCCATAGCCTATGCATTCGCAATGCTACATGGTCCCTGTAATCACATTGCTCCATGATCCATTTCATCACAATGCTCTATGACCACTGTCATTACAATGCCACATTATACCTGTCATCACAATGCTCCATGGCCCCTGTCAGCACAATGTTCCATGACAGATGTCATCACTCTCCTCCATGGTCCCTGTAATCACAATGCTCCATTCCCTTGTCAACGCAATGCTCCAGAACTCTTGTCATCATAATGCTCCATGCCCGTCTCATCACAATTCTCCATGACACTTTTCATTAAAATGCTCCATGGCCTTTATCATCACAATGCTCCATGGCCCCTGTTATCACAGTGATCCATGGTACCTTTCATCACAATGCTAGATAACCTCTGTCATCACAATGCCCGAGGACACCTGTCATCAGAATTGGCCATGGCCCTTGTCATCACAATGCTCCATGCCCTTGTCACCACAATGCTCCAGAACTCTGGGCATCATAATGCTCCATGCCCGTCTCATCACAATGCTCCATGACACTTGTCATCAAAATGCTCAATGGCCTTTGTCATCAGAATGCTCCATGGCCCCTGTTATCACAGTGCTCCATGTTACCTTTCCTCATAATTCTCGATGACCACTGTCATCACAATGCCCCATGACACCTGTCATCACAATTCGCCATGGCCCTTGTCATCACAATGCTCCATGATCCATGTCATCACAATGTTCCTGGGCAATTATCATCACAATGAAATATGACCACATTCATCACAATGTTCCATGACCCCTGTCATCACACTGCTCCATGGACTATGCATTCAAAATGCTCCATGGCCCCTGTAATCACATTGCTCCATGATCCCTTTCATCACAATGTTCTATGACCACTCTCATCACAATACCCCATGACGCCTATCATCATAATGCTCCAAGGCCCCTCTCATCACAATGCTCCATGAACCCTGTCATCACAATATGCCATGACACTTGTCATCACAGTGCTCCATGAACACCTGTCATCACAATATTCACTGCCCATGTAATCACAATGCTCCATACCCTTTTCATCACAATGCTCCAGAACTCTTGTCATCATAATGCTCCATGCCCGTGTCATCACAATGCTTGAAGAACCTTGTCATCACAATGCTCCATGAACCGTGTCATCACAACGTTCCAGGACCCTTGTCATCACAATGATCCATGACCCCTGTCATCTCAATGCTCCATGATCTTTGTATTCACAATGCTCCCTGGCCCCTATAATTGCGGTGATCCATGACCCCTGTCATCACAATGCTCCCTGGTATATTTCATCACAATTCTAGATGACCACTGTCATCACAGTGCTCCACGGCCCCTGTCGTCAGAGTCCTCCATGATACCGTTCATTACAATTCTACATGACCACTGTCATCACAATGCCGCATGACACCTGTCATCACAATTCGCCATGGCACTTGTCATCACAATGCTCCATGAACCATGTCATCACAATGTTCATGGACAATAGTCATGACAATGCTCCATGACAACGCTCCATGACAACTTACATCACAATGCTCCTTGACCCCTGTCATTTCATTGCTCCATGGCCTATGCATTCACAATGCTCCATGGCCCCTGTAATCACATTGCTCCATGATCCCTTTCATCACAATATTCTAATGTTCTATGACCACTCTCATCACAATACGCCATGACGCCTATCATCATAATGCTCCAAGGCCCCTCTCATCACAATACTCCATGATCCCTGTCATCACAATGGTCCATGACACTAGTCATCACAGTGCTCCATGACCCCTGTCATCACAATATTCACTGCCCATGTAATCACAATGCTCCTGGTCCCCTGTAATCACAATGTTCCATACCCTTGTCATCACAATGCTCCAGAACACTTGTCATCATAATGCTCCATGCCCGTGTCATCACAATGCTCCATGACCACTTTCATCACAATGTTCCTTGACCCCTGTCATCACCATGCTCTATGACCACTGTCATCACAATGCCACATGACACCTGTCATCACAATGCTCTATAGCCCCTGTCAGCACAATATTCCACGACAGGTATCATCACAATGATCCATGACTGCTGTCATCACAATTTTCCCTGCCCTTGTCATCTCAATGCTCCCTGGCCCCTGTCATCACAATGCTCCATGCTCATATCATCACAATGCTCCATTACCCATGTCATCGTAGTGATCCATGACCCCTTTCATCACAATGCTCCATGACACCAGTCATCACAATGCTCCATAGCCCTTGTCATCACAATGCTCCATTAGCCCTGTCATCACAATGTTCCATGACTCTTGTCATCAAAATGCCTCATGATCCATTTAATCACAATGCTCCATGACTCCTTTCATCACATCCTCCATGATACTTGTCATTACACTGCCCCATGACCTTTTTCAGAACAATGCTCCATGATACCAGTCATCACAATGCTCCATGACCATTGTCGTCACAATGCTCCATGCCCCTTTCAACACAATGCTCCATGACAACTGTCATCACAATGCTCCATGGCCTTTGTCATCACAATTATACATGGCCCCTGTGATCACAGTGGTCCATGACCCCTTTCATCACTATGCTCCATGACCACTGTCATCACAATGCCCCATGACCCCTGTCATCACAATGCTCCATGGCCCCTGTCATTACAATGCTCCATGACCACTGTCATCACAATGTTCCATGATCGCTGTAATCACAATGACCCATGACACCTTTCCTCAGAAGGCTCCAGTACGCCTGTCATCACAATGCTCCAATGACCGTCTCATCACAATGCTCCATGATCCCTGTCAGCACAACGTTCCATGACAATTGTCATCACAATGCTCCATGACACCTGTCATCACAATGTTGCCTGCCCATGTCATCAAAATGCTCCATGTCCCCTGTAATCACAATGTTCCATTACACCTGTCTTCACAATGTTCCCTGCCCATGTCATCACAATGCTCCATTACCAATATAATCAAAAAGTTCGCCTGCCCTTGTCATCAAAATGCTCCATGGCCCCTTTAATCACAATGCTCTATGAACCCTGTCATCACAATGTTCCATGACAGTTGTCATCACAATGCTCCATGACCCTGTATTCACAATGCTCCATGCCCTTGTCATCACAATGCTCCAGAACTCTTGTCATCATAATGATGAATGCTCGTGTCATCACAAAGCTCCATGATACTTGTCATCACAATGTTCCATGGCCTTGTCATTACAATACTCCATGGCCCCTGTCCTCACAGTGCTCCATGATACCTTTTATCACAATTCTAGATGACCACTGTCATCACAATGCCCCAAGACACATGTCATCACAATTCGCCATGGCCCTTGCCATCACAATGCTCCATGACCCGTGTCATCACTGAGGTCCAGGACACTTGTAATCACAATGATCCATGACCACTTACATCACAATGCTCCTTGACTCCTGTCATCACAATGCTCCATAGCCTATGCATTCGCAATGCTACATGGTCCCTGTAATCACATTGCTCCATGATCCATTTCATCACAATGCTCTATGACCACTGTCATTACAATGCCACATTATACCTGTCATCACAATGCTCCATGGCCCCTGTCAGCACAATGTTCCATGACAGATGTCATCACTCTCCTCCATGGTCCCTGTAATCACAATGCTCCATTCCCTTGTCAACGCAATGCTCCAGAACTCTTGTCATCATAATGCTCCATGCCCGTCTCATCACAATTCTCCATGACACTTTTCATTAAAATGCTCCATGGCCTTTATCATCACAATGCTCCATGGCCCCTGTTATCACAGTGATCCATGGTACCTTTCATCACAATGCTAGATAACCTCTGTCATCACAATGCCCGAGGACACCTGTCATCAGAATTGGCCATGGCCCTTGTCATCACAATGCTCCATGCCCTTGTCACCACAATGCTCCAGAACTCTGGGCATCATAATGCTCCATGCCCGTCTCATCACAATGCTCCATGACACTTGTCATCAAAATGCTCCATGGCCTTTGTCATCACAATGCTCCATGGCCCCTGTTATCACAGTGCTCCATGTTACCTTTCCTCATAATTCTCGATGACCACTGTCATCACAATGCCCCATGACACCTGTCATCACAATTCGCCATGGCCCTTGTCATCACAATGCTCCATGATCCATGTCATCACAATGTTCCTGGGCAATTATCATCACAATGAACTATGACCACATTCATCACAATGTTCCATGACCCCTGTCATCACACTGCTCCATGGACTATGCATTCAAAATGCTCCATGGCCCCTGTAATCACATTGCTCCATGATCCCTTTCATCACAATGTTCTATGACCACTCTCATCACAATACCCCATGACGCCTATCATCATAATGCTCCAAGGCCCCTCTCATCACAATGCTCCATGAACCCTGTCATCACAATATGCCATGACACTTGTCATCACAGTGCTCCATGAACACCTGTCATCACAATATTCACTGCCCATGTAATCACAATGCTCCATACCCTTTTCATCACAATGCTCCAGAACTCTTGTCATCATAATGCTCCATGCCCGTGTCATCACAATGCTTGAAGAACCTTGTCATCACAATGCTCCATGAACCGTGTCATCACAAGGTTCCAGGACCCTTGTCATCACAATGATCCATGACCCCTGTCATCTCAATGCTCCATGATCTTTGTATTCACAATGCTCCCTGGCCCCTATAATTTCGGTGATCCATGACCCCTGTCATCACAATGCTCCCTGGTATATTTCATCACAATTCTAGATGACCACTGTCATCACAGTGCTCCACGGCCCCTGTCGTCAGAGTCCTCCATGATACCGTTCATTACAATTCTACATGACCACTGTCATCACAATGCCGCATGACACCTGTCATCACAATTCGCCATGGCACTTGTCATCACAATGCTCCATGAACCATGTCATCACAATGTTCATGGACAATAGTCATGACAATGCTCCATGACAACGCTCCATGACAACTTACATCACAATGCTCCTTGACCCCTGTCATTTCATTGCTCCATGGCCTATGCATTCACAATGCTCCATGGCCCCTGTAATCACATTGCTCCATGATCCCTTTCATCACAATATTCTAATGTTCTATGACCACTCTCATCACAATACGCCATGACGCCTATCATCATAATGCTCCAAGGCCCCTCTCATCACAATGCTCCATGCCCCTGTCATCACAATGCCCCATCACCCCTGCTATTACAATGCTCCATGACCCCTGTCGTCGCAATGCTCCGAAACCCTTGTCATCACAATATTCCATGATCCGTGTAATCACGATGATCCATGAACCATTTCTGTACAATGCTCCAGTACCCCTTTCATTAAAATGCTCCATGGCACTTGTCATCAGAATGCTCCAGGAACCCTTCCATCACAATAATCCATGACCCGTTTCCTCACAATTCTCCAGGACCGCTTTCATCACAATGCTCCATTCCCTTGTCATCTCAATGCTTCATGGCCCCTGTCATCAAAATGATCCATGCCCTTGTCATCAAAATGCTCCAGAACTCTTGTCATCACTATGCTCCATGCCCATGTCATCAAAATGCTGCATGGCCCCTGTCATCACAATGCTGCATGACCCCTGTCATCACAATGCTCCATGCCCGTATCATCACAATGCTCCATTACCCATGTCATCGTAGTGATCCATGACCCCTTACATCACAATGCTGCATGACACCTGTCATCACAATGCTCCGTGGTCTTTGTCATCACAATGCTCCATGACCACTGTCATCACCATGCCCCATGACCCCATTCATCACAATGCTCCATAGCCCTTGTCATCACAATGCTCCATTAGCGCTGTCATCACAATGTTCCATGAATCTTGTCATCAAAATGCCTCATGATCCATTTAATCACAATGCTCCATGACTCCTTTCATCACATCCTCCATGATACTTGTCATTACACTGCCCCATGACCTCTTTCAGAACAATGCTCCATGATACCAGTCATCACAATGCTCCATGACCATTGTCGTCACAATGCTCCATGCCCCTTTCAACACAATGCTCCATGACAACTGTCATCACAATGCTCCATGGCCTTTGTCATCACAATTATACATGGCCCCTGTGATCACAGTGCTCCATGACCCCTTTCATCACAATGCTCCATGACCACTGTCATCACAATGCCCCATGACCCCTGTCATCACAATGCTCCATGACCCCTGTCATTACAATGCTCCATGACCACTGTCATCACAATGTTCCATGATCGCTGTAATCACAATGACTCATGACACCTTTCCTCAGAAGGCTCCAGTACGCCTGTCATCACAATGCTCCAATGACCGTCTCATCACAATGCTCCATGATCCCTGTCAGCACAACGTTCCATGACAATTGTCATCACAATGCTCCATGACACCTGTCATCACAATGTTGCCTGCCCATGTCATCAAAATGCTCCATGTCCCCTGTAATCACAATGTTCCATTACACCTGTCTTCACAATGTTCCCTGCCCATGTCATCACAATGCTCCATTACCAATGTAATCAAAATGTTCGCCTGCCCTTGTCATCAAAATGCTCCATGGCCCCTTTAATCACAATGCTCCATGAACCCTGTCATCACAATATTCCATGACAATTGTCATCACAATGCTCCATGACCCTGTAATCACAATGCTCCATGCCCTTGTCATCACGATGCTCCAGAACACTTGTCATCATAATGATGAATGCTCGTGTCATCACAAAGCTCCATGATACTTGTCATCACAATGTTCCATGGCCTTGTCATTACAATACTCCATGGCCCCTGTCATCACAGTGCTCCATGATACCTTTTATCACAATTCTAGATGACCACTGTCATCACAATGCCCCAAGACACATGTCATCACAATTCACCATGGCCCTTGCCATCACAATGCTCCATGACCCGTGTCATCACAATGGTCCAGGACACTTGTCATCACAATGATCCATGACCCCTGTCATCACACTGCTCCATGGCCTATGCATTCAAAATGCTCCATGGCCCCTGTAATCACATTGCTCCATGATCCCTTTCATCACGATGTTCTATGACCACTCTCATCACAATACCCCATGACGCCTATCATCATAATGCTCCAAGGCCCCTCTCATCACAATGCTCCATGAACCCTGTCATCACAATGTTCCATGACACTTGTCATCACAGTGCTCCATGAACCCCTGTCATCACAATATTCACTGCCCATGTAATCACAACGCTCCTGGTCCCCTGTAATCACAGTGCTCCATACCCTTTTCATCACAATGCTCCAGAACTCTTGTCATCATAATGCTCCATGCCCGTGTCATCACAATGCTTGAAGAACCTTGTCATCACAATGCTCCATGAACCGTGTCATCACAAGGTTCCAGGACCCTTGTCATCACAATGATCCATGACCCCTGTCATCTCAATGCTCCATGATCTTTGTATTCACAATGCTCCATGGCCCCTATAATTGCGGTGATCCATGACCCCTGTCATCACAATGCTCCCTGGTATATTTCATCACAATTCTAGATGACCACTGTCATCACAGTGCTCCACGGCCCCTGTCGTCAGAGTCCTCCATGATACCTTTCATTACAATTCTACATGACCACTGTTATCACAATGCCCCATGACACCTGTCATCACAATTCGCCATGGCACTTGTCATCACAATGCTCCATGAACCATGTCATCACAATGTTCATGGACACTTGTCATCACAATGCTCCATGACAACTTACATCACAATGCTCCTTGACCCCTGTCATTTCATTGCTCCATGGCCTATGCATTCACAATGCTCCATGGCTCCGGTAATCACATTGCTCCATGATCCCTTTCATCACAATGCTCCAAGACCGCTGTCATCACAATGCCCCATGACGCCTATCATCATAATGCTCCAAGGCCCCTCTCATCACAATCCTCCATGATCCCTGTCATCACAATGTTCCATGACACTAGTCATCACAGTGCTCCATGACCCCTGTCATCACAATATTCACTGCCCATGTAATCACAATGCTCTTGTTCCCCTGTAATCACAATGCTCCATAACCTTGTCATCACAATGCTTCAGAACTCTTGTCATCATAATGCTCCATGTCCGTTTCATCACAGTGCTCCATGACCACTTTCATCACAATGCTCCTTGACCCCTGTCATCACAATGCTCTATGACCACTGTCATCACAATGCCACATGACACCTGTAATCACATTGCTCCATGATCCTTTTCATCACAATGCTCTATGACCACTGTCATCACAATGCCACATGACACCTGTCATCACAATGCTCTATAGCCCCTGTCAGCACAATTTTCCATGACAGGTATCATCACAATGATACATGACTGCTGTCATCAGAATGTTCCCTGCTCTTGTCATCTCAATGCTCCCTGGCCCCTGTTATCACAATGCTCCATGCCCATATCATCACAATGCTCCATTACCCATGTCATCGTAGTGATCCATGACCCCTTTCATCACAATGCTGCATGACACCTGTCATCACAATGCTCCATAGCCCTTGTCATCACAATGCTCCATTAGCCCTGTCATCACAATGTTCCATGACTCTTGTCATCAAAATGCCTCATGATCCATTTAATCACAATGCTCCATGACTCCTTTCATCACATCCTCCATGATACTTGTCATTACACTGCCCCATGACCTTTTTCAGAACAATGCTCCATGATACCAGTCATCACAATGCTCCATGACCATTGTCGTCACAATGCTCCATGCCCCTTTCAACACAATGCTCCATGACAACTGTCATCACAATGCTCCATGGTCTTTGTCATCACAATTATACATGGCCCCTGTGATCACAGTGCTCCATGACCCCTTTCATCACAATGCTCCATGACCACTGTCATCACAATGCCCCATGACCCCTGTCATCACAATGCTCCATGGCCCCTGTCATTACAATGCTCCATGACCACTGTCATCACAATGTTCCATGACAGATGTCACCACTATCCTCCATGGTCCCTGTAATCACAATGCTCCATTCCCTTGTCAACGCAATGCTCCAGAACTCTTGTCATCATAATGCTCAATGCCCGTCTCATCACAATTCTCCATGACACTTTTCATTAAAATGCTCCATGGTCTTTATCATCACAATGCTCCATGGCCCCTGTTATCACATTGATCCATTGTACCTTTCATCACAATGCTAGATAACCTCTGTCATCACAATGCCCGATGACACCTGTCATCAGAATTGGCCATGGCCCTTGTCATCACAATGCTCCATGCCCTTGTCACCACAATGCTCCAGAACTCTGGGCATCATAATGCTCCATGCCCGTCTCATCACAATGCTCCATGACACTTGTCATCAAAATGCTCCATGGCCTTTGTCATCACAATGCTCCATGGCCCCTGTTATCACAGTGCTCCATGTTACCTTTCATCACAATTCTAGATGACCACTGTCATCACAATGCCCCATGACACCTGTCATCACAATTCGCCATGGCCCTTGTCATCACAATGCTCCATGATCCATGTCATCACAATGTTCCTGGACACTTATCATCACAATGAACTATGACCACATTCATCACAATGCTCCATGACCCCTGTCATCACACTGCTCCATGGCCTATGCATTCAAAATGCTCCATGGCCCCTGTAATCACATTGCTCCATGATCCCTTTCATCACAATGCTCCAAGACCGCTGTCATCATAAGGCCCCATGACGCGTATCATCATAATGCTCCAAGGCCCCTCTCATCACAATGCTCCATGAACCCTGTCATCACAATGTTCCATGACACTTGTCATCACAGTGCTCCATGAACCCCTGTCATCACAATATTCACTGCCCATGTAATCACAATGCTCCTGGTCTCCTGTAATCACAGTGCTCCATACCCTTTTCATCACAATGCTCCAGAACTCTTGTCATCATAATGCTCCATTCCCGTGTCATCACAATGCTTGAAGAACCTTGTCATCACAATGCTCCATGATCCGTGTCATCACAAGGTTCCAGGACCCTTGTCATCACAATGATCCATGACCCCTGTCATCTCAATGCTCCATGATCTTTGTATTCACAATGCTCCCTGGCCCCTATAATTGCGGTGATCCATGACCCCTGTCATCACAATGCTCCCTGGTATATTTCATCACAATTCTAGATGACCACTGTCATCACAGTGCTCCACGGCCCCTGTCGTCAGAGTCCTCCATGATACCTTTCATTACAATTCTACATGACCACTGTCATCACGATGCCCCATGACACCTGTCATCACAATTCGCCATGGCACTTGTCATCACAAAGCTCCATGAACCATGTCATCACAATGTTCATGGACACTTGTCATCACAATGCTCCATGACAACTTACATCACAATGCTCCTTGACCCCTGTCATTTCATTGCTCCATGGCCTATGCATTCACAATGCTCCATGGCCCCTGTAATCACATTGCTCCATGATCCCTTTCATCACAATGCTCCAAGACCGCTGTCATCACAATGCCCCATGACGCCTATCATCATAATGCTCCAAGGCCCCTCTCATCACAGTGCTCCATGATCCCTCTCATCACAATGTTCCATGACACTAGTCATCACAGTGCTCCATGACCCCTGTCATCACAATATTCACTGCCCATGTAATCACAATGCTCCTGGTCCCCTGTAATCACAATGCTCCATACCCTTTTCATCACAATGCTCCAGAACTCTTGTCATCATAATGCTGCATGCCCGTGTCATCACAGTGCTCCATGTCCACTTTCATCACAATGCTCCTTGACCCCTGTCATCACAATGCTCCATGGCCTATGTATTCACAATGCTCCATGGCCCCTGTAATCACATTGCTCCATGATCCTTTTCATCACAATGCTCTATGACCACTGTCATCACAATGCCACATGACACCTGTCATCACAATGCTCTATAGCCCCTGTCAGCACAATGTTCCATGACAGGTATCATCACAATGATACAAGACTGCTGTCATCAGAATGTTCCCTGCTCTTGTCATCTCAATGCTCCCTGGCCCCTGTTATCACAATGCTCCATGTCCATATCATCACAATGCTCCATTACACATGTCATCGTAGTGATCCATGACCCCTTTCATCACAATGCTGCATGACACCTGTCATCACAATGCTCCATAGCCCTTGTCATCACAATGCTCCATTAGCCCTGTCATCACAATGTTCCATGACTCTTGTCATCAAAATGCCTCATGATCCATTTAATCACAATGCTCCATGACTCCTTTCATCACATCCTCCATGATACTTGTCATTACACTGCCCCATGACCTTTTTCAGAACAATGCTCCATGATACCAGTCATCACAATGCTCCATGACCATTGTCATCACAATGCTCCATGCCCCTTTCAACACAATGCCCCATGACACTTGTCATCACAATTCGCCATCGCACTTGTCATCACAATGCTCCATGAACCCTGTCATCACAATGTTCCATGACAGTTGTCATCACAATGCTCCATGACCCTGTAATCACAATGCTCGATGCCCTTGTCATCACAATGCTCCAGAACTCTTGTCATCATAATGATGAATGCTCGTGTCATCACAAAGCTCCATGATACTTGTCATCACAATGTTCCATTGCCTTGTCATTACAATACTCCATGGCCCCTGTCATCACAGTGCTCCATGATACCTTTTATCACAATTCTAGATGACCACTGTCATCACAATGCCCCAAGACACATGTCATCACAATTCACCATGGCCCTTGCCATCACAATGCTCCATGACCCGTGTCATCACAATGGTCCCGGACACTTGTCATCACAATGATCCATGACCACTTACATCACAATGCTCCTTGACTCCTGTCATCACAATGCTCCATAGCCTATGCATTCGCAATGCTACATGGTCCCTGTAATCACATTGCTCCATGATCCATTTCATCACAATGCTCTATGACCACTGTCATTACAATGCCACATTATACCTGTCATCACAATGCTCCATGGCCCCTGTCAGCACAATGTTCCATGACAGATGTCATCACTGTCCTCCATGGTCCCTGTAATCACAATGCTCCATTCCCTTGTCAACGCAATGCTCCAGAACTCTTGTCATCATAATGCTCCATGCCCGTCTCATCACAATTCTCCATGACACTTTTCATTAAAATGCTCCATGGCCTTTATCATCACAATGCTCCATGGCCCCTGTTATCACATTGATCCATTGTACCTTTCATCACAATGCTAGATAACCTCTGTCATCACAATGCCCGATGACACCTGTCATCAGAATTGGCCATGGCCATTGTCATCACAATGCTCCATGCCCTTGTCAACGCAATGCTCCAGAACTCTTGGCATCATAATGCTCCATGCCCGTCTCATCACAATGCTCCATGACACTTGTCATCAAAATGCTCCATGGCCTTTGTCATCACAATGCTCCATGGCCCCTGTTATCACAGTGCTCCATGTTACCTTTCCTCATAATTCTCGATGACCACTGTCATCACAATGCCCCATGACACCTGTCATCACAATTCGCCATGGCCCTTGTCATCACAATGCTCCATGATCCATGTCATCACAATGTTCCTGGACACTTATCATCACAATGAACTATGACCACATTCATCACAATGCTCCATGACCCCTGTCATCACACTGCTCCATGGACTATGCATTCAAAATGCTCCATGGCCCCTGTAATCACATTGCTCCATGATCCCTTTCATCACAATGTTCTATGACCACTCTCATCACAATACCCCATGACGCCTATCATCATAATGCTCCAAGGCCCCTCTCATCACAATGCTCCATGAACCCTGTCATCACAATGTTCCATGACACTTGTCATCACAGTGCTCCATGAACACCTGTCATAACAATATTCACTGCCCATGTAATCACAATGCTCCTGGTCCCCTGTAATCACAGTGCTCCATACCCTTTTCATCACAATGCTCCAGAACTCTTGTCATCATAATGCTCCATGCCCGTGTCATCACAATGCTTGAAGAACCTTTTCATCACAATGCTCCATGAACCGTGTCATCACAAGGTTCCAGGACCCTTGTCATCACAATGATCCATGACCCCTGTCATCTCAATGCTCCATGATCTTTTTATTCACAATGCTCCCTGGCCCCTATAATTGCGGTGATCCATGACCCCTGTCATCACAATGCTCCCTGGTATATTTCATCACAATTCTAGATGACCACTGTCATCACAGTGCTCCACGGCCCCTGTCGTCAGAGTCCTCCATGATACCTTTCATTACAATTCTACATGACCACTGTCATCACAATGCCGCATGACACCTGTCATCACAATTCGCCATGGCACTTGTCATCACAATGCTCCATGAACCATGTCATCACAATGTTCATGGACAATAGTCATGACAATGCTCCATGACAACGCTCCATGACAACTTACATCACAATGCTCCTTGACCCCTGTCATTTCATTGCTCCATGGCCTATGCATTCACAATGCTCCATGGCCCCTGTAATCACATTGCTCCATGATCCCTTTCATCACAATATTCTAATGTTCTATGACCACTCTCATCACAATACGCCATGACGCCTATCATCATAATGCTCCAAGGCCCCTCTCATCACAATACTCCATGATCCCTGTCATCACAATGGTCCATGACACTAGTCATCACAGTGCTCCATGACCCCTGTCATCACAATATTCATTGCCCATGTAATCACAATGCTCCTGGTCCCCTGTAATCACAATGTTCCATACCCTTGTCATCACAATGCTCCAGAACACTTGTCATCATAATGCTCCATGCCCGTGTCATCACAATGCTCCATGACCACTTTCATCACAATGTTCCTTGACCCCTGTCATCACCATGCTCTATGACCACTGTCATCACAATGCCACATGACACCTGTCATCACAATGCTCTATAGCCCCTGTCAGCACAATATTCCACGACAGGTATCATCACAATGATCCATGACTGCTGTCATCACAATTTTCCCTGCCCTTGTCATCTCAATGCTCCCTGGCCCCTGTCATCACAATGCTCCATGCTCATATCATCACAATGCTCCATTACCCATGTCATCGTAGTGATCCATGACCCCTTTCATCACAATGCTCCATGACACCAGTCATCACAATGCTCCATAGCCCTTGTCATCACAATGCTCCATTAGCCCTGTCATCACAATGTTCCATGACTCTTGTCATCAAAATGCCTCATGATCCATTTAATCACAATGCTCCATGACTCCTTTCATCACATCCTCCATGATACTTGTCATTACACTGCCCCATGACCTTTTTCAGAACAATGCTCCATGATACCAGTCATCACAATGCTCCATGACCATTGTCGTCACAATGCTCCATGCCCCTTTCAACACAATGCTCCATGACAACTGTCATCACAATGCTCCATGGCCTTTGTCATCACAATTATACATGGCCCCTGTGATCACAGTGGTCCATGACCCCTTTCATCACTATGCTCCATGACCACTGTCATCACAATGCCCCATGACCCCTGTCATCACAATGCTCCATGGCCCCTGTCATTACAATGCTCCATGACCACTGTCATCACAATGTTCCATGATCGCTGTAATCACAATGACCCATGACACCTTTCCTCAGAAGGCTCCAGTACGCCTGTCATCACAATGCTCCAATGACCGTCTCATCACAATGCTCCATGATCCCTGTCAGCACAACGTTCCATGACAATTGTCATCACAATGCTCCATGACACCTGTCATCACAATGTTGCCTGCCCATGTCATCAAAATGCTCCATGTCCCCTGTAATCACAATGTTCCATTACACCTGTCTTCACAATGTTCCCTGCCCATGTCATCACAATGCTCCATTACCAATATAATCAAAAAGTTCGCCTGCCCTTGTCATCAAAATGCTCCATGGCCCCTTTAATCACAATGCTCTATGAACCCTGTCATCACAATGTTCCATGACAGTTGTCATCACAATGCTCCATGACCCTGTATTCACAATGCTCCATGCCCTTGTCATCACAATGCTCCAGAACTCTTGTCATCATAATGATGAATGCTCGTGTCATCACAAAGCTCCATGATACTTGTCATCACAATGTTCCATGTCCTTGTCATTACAATACTCCATGGCCCCTGTCATCACAATTCTAGATGACCACTGTCATCACAATGCCCCAAGACACATGTCATCACAATTCGCCATGGCCCTTGCCATCACAATGCTCCATGAACCGTGTCATCACTGAGGTCCAGGACACTTGTAATCACAATGATCCATGACCACTTACATCACAATGCTCCTTGACTCCTGTCATCACAATGCTCCATAGCCTATGCATTCGCAATGCTACATGGTCCCTGTAATCACATTGCTCCATGATCCATTTCATCACAATGCTCTATGACCACTGTCATTACAATGCCACATTATACCTGTCATCACAATGCTCCATGGCCCCTGTCAGCACAATGTTCCATGACAGATGTCATCACTCTCCTCCATGGTCCCTGTAATCACAATGCTCCATTCCCTTGTCAACGCAATGCTCCAGAACTCTTGTCATCATAATGCTCCATGCCCGTCTCATCACAATTCTCCATGACACTTTTCATTAAAATGCTCCATGGCCTTTATCATCACAATGCTCCATGGCCCCTGTTATCACAGTGATCCATGGTACCTTTCATCACAATGCTAGATAACCTCTGTCATCACAATGCCCGAGGACACCTGTCATCAGAATTGGCCATGGCCCTTGTCATCACAATGCTCCATGCCCTTGTCACCACAATGCTCCAGAACTCTGGGCATCATAATGCTCCATGCCCGTCTCATCACAATGCTCCATGACACTTGTCATCAAAATGCTCCATGGCCTTTGTCATCACAATGCTCCATGGCCCCTGTTATCACAGTGCTCCATGTTACCTTTCCTCATAATTCTCGATGACCACTGTCATCACAATGCCCCATGACACCTGTCATCACAATTCGCCATGGCCCTTGTCATCACAATGCTCCATGATCCATGTCATCACAATGTTCCTGGGCAATTATCATCACAATGAACTATGACCACATTCATCACAATGTTCCATGACCCCTGTCATCACACTGCTCCATGGACTATGCATTCAAAATGCTCCATGGCCCCTGTAATCACATTGCTCCATGATCCCTTTCATCACAATGTTCTATGACCACTCTCATCACAATACCCCATGACGCCTATCATCATAATGCTCCAAGGCCCCTCTCATCACAATGCTCCATGAACCCTGTCATCACAATATGCCATGACACTTGTCATCACAGTGCTCCATGAACACCTGTCATCACAATATTCACTGCCCATGTAATCACAATGCTCCATACCCTTTTCATCACAATGCTCCAGAACTCTTGTCATCATAATGCTCCATGCCCGTGTCATCACAATGCTTGAAGAACCTTGTCATCACAATGCTCCATGAACCGTGTCATCACAAGGTTCCAGGACCCTTGTCATCACAATGATCCATGACCCCTGTCATCTCAATGCTCCATGATCTTTGTATTCACAATGCTCCCTGGCCCCTATAATTGCGGTGATCCATGACCCCTGTCATCACAATGCTCCCTGGTATATTTCATCACAATTCTAGATGACCACTGTCATCACAGTGCTCCACGGCCCCTGTCGTCAGAGTCCTCCATGATACCGTTCATTACAATTCTACATGACCACTGTCATCACAATGCCGCATGACACCTGTCATCACAATTCGCCATGGCACTTGTCATCACAATGCTCCATGAACCATGTCATCACAATGTTCATGGACAATAGTCATGACAATGCTCCATGACAACGCTCCATGACAACTTACATCACAATGCTCCTTGACCCCTGTCATTTCATTGCTCCATGGCCTATGCATTCACAATGCTCCATGGCCCCTGTAATCACATTGCTCCATGATCCCTTTCATCACAATATTCTAATGTTCTATGACCACACTCATCACAATACGCCATGACGCCTATCATCATAATGCTCCAAGGCCCCTCTCATCACAATGCTCCATGATCCCTGTCATCACAATGTTCCATGACACTAGTCATCACAGTGCTCCATGACCCCTGTCATCACAATATTCACTGCCCATGTAATCACAATGCTCCTGGTCCCCTGTAATCACAATGTTCCATACCCTTGTCATCACAATGCTCCAGAACACTTGTCATCATAATGCTCCATGCCCGTGTCATCACAATGCTTGAAGAACCTTGTCATCACAATGCTCCATAAACCGTTTCATCACAAGGTTCCAGGACCCTTGTCATCACAATGATCCATGACCCCTGTCATCTCAATGCTCCATGATCTTTGTATTCACAATGCTCCCTGGCCCCTATAATTGCGGTGATCCATGACCCCTGTCATCACAATGCTCCCTGGTATATTTCATCACAATTCTAGATGACCACTGTCATCACAGTGCTCCACGGCCCCTGTCGTCAGAGTCCTCCATGATACCGTTCATTACAATTCTACATGACCACTGTCATCACAATGCCGCATGACACCTGTCATCACGATTCGCCATGGCACTTGTCATCACAATGCTCCATGAACCATGTCATCACAATGTTCATGGACAATAGTCATCACAATGCTCCATGACAACTTACATCACAATGCTCCTTGACCCCTGTCATTTCATTGCTCCATGGCCTATGCATTCACAATGCTCCATGGTCCCTGTAATCACAATGCTCCATACCCTTGTCATCGCAATGCTCCAGATCACTTCTCATCATAATGCTCCATGCCCGTGTCATCACAATGCTCCATGGCCCCTGTCATCACAGTGCTCCGTGATACCTTTCATCATAATGATAGATGACCACTGTCATCACAATGCTCCATGACACCTGTCATCAGAATTGGCCATGGCCCTTGTCATCACAATGCTCCAGGACACTTGTCTTCACAATGTTCCATGGCGCATTTCATCACAATGCTCCATGACCACTTTCATCATATTGCTCCATGATGCCTGTCATCACAATGCTCCATGGCCTTTGTCATCAAAATTCTACATGGCCCCTGTAATAACAGTGCTTCAGGACAACTTTTATCACAATGCTCCATGACCACTCTCATCACAATGCCAGATAAGACCTTTCATGACAATGCTCCATGGCCCTTGTCATCACAATATTCTATGACTTCTGTCATCACAATGCCCCATCACCCCTGCTATTACAATGCTCCATGACCCCTGTCGTCGCAATGCTCCGAAACCCTTGTCATCACAATATTCCATGATCCGTGTAATCACGATGATCCATGAACCATTTCTGTACAATGCTCCAGTACCCCTTTCATTAAAATGCTCCATGGCACTTGTCATCAGAATGCTCCAGGAACCCTTCCATCACAATAATCCATGACCCGTTTCCTCACAATTCTCCAGGACCGCTTTCATCACAATGCTCCATTCCCTTGTCATCTCAATGCTTCATGGCCCCTGTCATCAAAATGATCCATGCCCTTGTCATCAAAATGCTCCAGAACTCTTGTCATCACTATGCTCCATGCCCATGTCATCAAAATGCTGCATGGCCCCTGTCATCACAATGCTGCATGACCCCTGTCATCACAATGCTCCATGCCCGTATCATCACAATGCTCCATTACCCATGTCATCGTAGTGATCCATGACCCCTTACATCACAATGCTGCATGACACCTGTCATCACAATGCTCCGTGGTCTTTGTCATCACAATGCTCCATGACCACTGTCATCACCATGCCCCATGACCCCATTCATCACAATGCTCCATAGCCCTTGTCATCACAATGCTGCATTAGCGCTGTCATCACAATGTTCCATGAATCTTGTCATCAAAATGCCTCATGATCCATTTAATCACAATGCTCCATGACTCCTTTCATCACATCCTCCATGATACTTGTCATTACACTGCCCCATGACCTCTTTCAGAACAATGCTCCATGATACCAGTCATCACAATGCTCCATGACCATTGTCGTCACAATGCTCCATGCCCCTTTCAACACAATGCTCCATGACAACTGTCATCACAATGCTCCATGGCCTTTGTCATCACAATTATACATGGCCCCTGTGATCACAGTTCTCCATGACCCCTTTCATCACAATGCTCCATGACCACTGTCATCACAATGCCCCATGACCCCTGTCATCACAATGCTCCATGACCCCTGTCATTACAATGCTCCATGACCACTGTCATCACAATGTTCCATGATCGCTGTAATCACAATGACTCATGACACCTTTCCTCAGAAGGCTCCAGTACGCCTGTCATCACAATGCTCCAATGACCGTCTCATCACAATGCTCCATGATCCCTGTCAGCACAATGTTCCATGACAATTGTCATCACAATGCTCCATGACACCTGTCATCACAATGTTGCCTGCCCATGTCATCAAAATGCTCCATGTCCCCTGTAATCACAATGTTCCATTACACCTGTCTTCACAATGTTCCCTGCCCATGTCATCACAATGCTCCATTACCAATGTAATCAAAATGTTCGCCTGCCCTTGTCATCAAAATGCTCCATGGCCCCTTTAATCACAATGCTCCATGAACCCTGTCATCACAATATTCCATGACAATTGTCATCACAATGCTCCATGACCCTGTAATCACAATGCTCCATGCCCTTGTCATCACGATGCTCCAGAACTCTTGTCATCATAATGATGAATGCTCGTGTCATCACAAAGCTCCATGATACTTGTCATCACAATGTTCCATGGCCTTGTCATTACAATACTCCATGGCCCCTGTCATCACAGTGCTCCATGATACCTTTTATCACAATTCTAGATGACCACTGTCATCACAATGCCCCAAGACACATGTCATCACAATTCACCATGGCCCTTGCCATCACAATGCTCCATGACCCGTGTCATCACAATGGTCCAGGACACTTGTCATCACAATGATCCATGACCCCTGTCATCACACTGCTCCATGGCCTATGCATTCAAAATGCTCCATGGCCCCTGTAATCACATTGCTCCATGATCCCTTTCATCACAATGTTCTATGACCACTCTCATCACGATACCCCATGACGCCTATCATCATAATGCTCCAAGGCCCCTCTCATCACAATGCTCCATGAACCCTGTCATCACAATGTTCCATGACACTTGTCATCACAGTGCTCCATGAACCCCTGTCATCACAATATTCACTGCCCATGTAATCACAATGCTCCTGGTCCCCTGTAATCACAGTGCTCCATACCCTTTTCATCACAATGCTCCAGAACTCTTGTCATCATAATGCTCCATGCCCGTGTCATCACAATGCTTGAAGAACCTTGTCATCACAATGCTCCATGAACCGTGTCATCACAAGGTTCCAGGACCCTTGTCATCACAATGATCCATGACCCCTGTCATCTCAATGCTCCATGATCTTTGTATTCACAATGCTCCCTGGCCCCTATAATTGCGGTGATCCATGACCCCTGTCATCACAATGCTCCCTGGTATATTTCTTCACAATTCTAGATGACCACTGTCATCACAGTGCTCCACGGCCCCTGTCGTCAGAGTCCTCCATGATACCTTTCATTACAATTCTACATGACCACTGTCATCACGATGCCCCATGACACCTGTCATCACAATTCGCCATGGCACTTGTCATCACAAAGCTCCATGAACCATGTCATCACAATGTTCATGGACACTTGTCATCACAATGCTCCATGACAACTTACATCACAATGCTCCTTGACCCCTGTCATTTCATTGCTCCATGGCCTATGCATTCACAATGCTCCATGGCCCCTGTAATCACATTGCTCCATGATCCCTTTCATCACAATGCTCCAAGACCGCTGTCATCACAATGCCCCATGACGCCTATCATCATAATGCTCCAAGGCCCCTCTCATCACAGTGCTCCATGATCCCTCTCATCACAATGTTCCATGACACTAGTCATCACAGTGCTCCATGACCCCTGTCATCACAATATTCACTGCCCATGTAATCACAATGCTCCTGGTCCCCTTTAATCACAATGCTCCATATCCTTGTCATCACAATGCTCCAGAACTCTTGTCATCATAATGCTCCATTCCCGTGTCATCACAGTGCTCCATGACCACTTTCATCACAATGCTCCTTGACCCCTGTCATCACAATGCCCCAAGACACATGTCATAACAATTCGCCATGGCCCTTGCCATCACAATGCTCCATGACCCGTGTCATCACAATGGTCCAGGACACTTGTCATCACAATGATCCATGACCACTTACATCACAATGCTCCTTGACTCCTGTCATCACAATGCTCCATAGCCTATGCATTCGCAATGCTACATGGTCCCTGTAATCACATTGCTCCATGATCCATTTCATCACAATGCTCTATGACCACTGTCATTACAATGCCACATTATACCTGTCATCACAATGCTCCATGGCCCCTGTCAGCACAATGTTCCATGACAGATGTCATCACTCTCCTCCATGGTCCCTGTAATCACAATGCTCCATTCCCTTGTCAACGCAATGCTCCAGAACTCTTGTCATCATAATGCTCCATGCCCGTCTCATCACAATTCTCCATGACACTTTTCATTAAAATGCTCCATGGCCTTTATCATCACAATGCTCCATGGCCCCTGTTATCACAGTGATCCATGGTACCTTTCATCACAATGCTAGATAACCTCTGTCATCACAATGCCCGAGGACACCTGTCATCAGAATTGGCCATGGCCCTTGTCATCACAATGCTCGATGCCCTTGTCACCACAATGCTCCAGAACTCTGGGCATCATAATGCTCCATGCCCGTCTCATCACAATGCTCCATGACACTTGTCATCAAAATGCTCCATGGCCTTTGTCATCACAATGCTCCATGGCCCCTGTTATCACAGTGCTCCATGTTACCTTTCCTCATAATTCTCGATGACCACTGTCATCACAATGCCCCATGACACCTGTCATCACAATTCGCCATGGCCCTTGTCATCACAATGCTCCATGATCCATGTCATCACAATGTTCCTGGGCAATTATCATCACAATGAACTATGACCACATTCATCACAATGTTCCATGACCCCTGTCATCACACTGCTCCATGGACTATGCATTCAAAATGCTCCATGGCCCCTGTAATCACATTGCTCCATGATCCCTTTCATCACAATGTTCTATGACCACTCTCATCACAATACCCCATGACGCCTATCATCATAATGCTCCAAGGCCCCTCTCATCACAATGCTCCATGAACCCTGTCATCACAATGTTCCATGACACTTGTCATCACAGTGCTCCATGAACCCCTGTCATCACAATATTCACTGCCCATGTAATCACAACGCTCCTGGTCCCCTGTAATCACAGTGCTCCATACCCTTTTCATCACAATGCTCCAGAACTCTTGTCATCATAATGCTCCATGCCCGTGTCATCACAATGCTTGAAGAACCTTGTCATCACAATGCTCCATGAACCGTGTCATCACAAGGTTCCAGGACCCTTGTCATCACAATGATCCATGACCCCTGTCATCTCAATGCTCCATGATCTTTGTATTCACAATGCTCCCTGGCCCCTATAATTGCGGTGATCCATGACCCCTGTCATCACAATGCTCCCTGGTATATTTCATCACAATTCTAGATGACCACTGTCATCACAGTGCTCCACGGCCCCTGTCGTCAGAGTCCTCCATGATACCTTTCATTACAATTCTACATGACCACTGTCATCACAATGCCGCATGACACCTGTCATCACAATTCGCCATGGCACTTGTCATCACAATGCTCCATGAACCATGTCATCACAATGTTCATGGACAATAGTCATGACAATGCTCCATGACAACGCTCCATGACAACTTACATCACAATGCTCCTTGACCCCTGTCATTTCATTGCTCCATGGCCTATGCATTCACAATGCTCCATGGCCCCTGTAATCACATTGCTCCATGATCCCTTTCATCACAATATTCTAATGTTCTATGACCACTCTCATCACAATACGCCATGACGCCTATCATCATAATGCTCCAAGGCCCCTCTCATCACAATGCTCCATGATCCCTGTCATCACAATGTTCCATGACACTAGTCATCACAGTGCTCCATGACCCCTGTCATCACAATATTCACTGCCCATGTAATCACAATGCTCCTGGTCCCCTGTAATCACAATGTTCCATACCCTTCTCATCACAATGCTCCAGAACACTTGTCATCATAATGCTCCATGCCCGTGTCATCACAATGCTTGAAGAACCTTGTCATCACAATGCTCCATGAACCGTGTCATCACAAGGTTCCAGGACCCTTGTCATCACAATGATCCATGACCCCTGTCATCTCAATGCTCCATGATCTTTGTATTCACAATGCTCCCTGGCCCCTATAATTGCGGTGATCCATGACCCCTGTCATCACAATGCTCCCTGGTATATTTCATCACAATCCTAGATGACCACTGTCATCACAGTGCTCCACGGCCCCTGTCGTCAGAGTCCTCCATGATACCTTTCATTACAATTCTACATGACCACTGTCATCACAATGCCGCATGACACCTGTCATCACAATTCACCATGGCACTTGTCATCACAATGCTCCATGAACCATGTCATCACAATGTTCATGGACAATAGTCATCACAATGCTCCATGACAACTTACATCACAATGCTCCTTGACCCCTGTCATTTCATTGCTCCATGGCCTATGCATTCACAATGCTCCATGGCCCCTGTAATCACATTGCTCCATGATCCCTTTCATCACAATATTCTAATGTTCTATGACCACTCTCATCACAATACGCCATGAGGCCTATCATCATAATGCTCCAAGGCCCCTCTCATCACAATGCTTCATGATCCCTGTCATCACAATGTTCCATGACACTTGTCATCACAGTGCTCCATGAACGCCTGTCATCACAATATTCACTGCCCATGTAATCACAATGCTCCTGGTCCCCTGTAATCACAGTGCTCCATACCCTTTTCATCACAATGCTCCGGAACTCTTGTCATCACTATGCTCCATGCCCTTGTCACCACAATGCTCCAGAACGCTTGGCATCATAATGCTCCATGCCCGTCTCATCACAATGCTCCATGACACTTGTCATCAAAATGCTCCATGGCCTTTGTCATCACAATGCTCCATGGCTCCTGTTATCACAGTGCTCCATGTTACCTTTCCTCACAATTCGCGATGACCACTGTCATCACAATGCCCCATGACACCTGTCATCACAATTCGCCATGGCCCTTGTCATCACAATGATCCATGATCCATGTCATCACAATGTTCATGGACACTTGTCATCACAATGCTCCATGACAACTTACATCACAATGCTCCTTGACCCCTGTCATTCCATTTCTCCATGGCCTATGTATTCACAATGCTCCATGGCTCCTGTAATTACATTGCTCCATGATCCCTTTCATCACAATGCTCCAAGACCGCTGTCATCACAATGCCCCATGATGCCTATCATCATAATGCTCCAAGGCCACTCTTATCACAATGCTCCATGATCCCTGTCCTCCCAATATTCCATGACACTAGTCATCACAGTGCTCCATGACCCCTGTCATCACAATATTCACTGCCCATGTAATCACAATGCTCCTGGTCCCCTCTAATCACAATGCTCCATACCCTTGTCATCACAATGCTCCAGAACTCTTGTCATCATAATTCTCCATGCCCGTGTCATCACAGTGCTCCATGACCACTTTCATCACAATGCTCCTTGACCCCTGTCATAACAATGCTCTATGACCACTGTCATCACAATGCCACATGACACCTGTCATCACAATGCTCTATAGCCCCTGTCAGCACAATGTTCCATGACAGGTATCATCACAATGATCCATGACTGCTGTCATTACAATGTTCCCTGCCCTTATCATCTCAATGCTCCCTGGCCCCTGTCCTCACAATGCTCCATGCTCATATCATCACAATGCTCCATTACCCATGTCATCGTAGTGATCCATGACCCCTTTCATCACAATGCTGCATGACCCCTGTCATCACAATGCTCCATAGCCCTTGTCATCACAATGCTCCATTAGCCCTGTCATCACAATGTTCCATGACTCTTGTCATCAAAATGCCTCATGATCACAATGCTCCATGACTCCTTTCATCACATCCTCCATGATAGTTGTCATTACACTGCCCCATGACCTTTTTCAGAACAATGCTCCATGATACCAGTCATCACAATGCTCCATGACCATTGTCGTCACAATGCTCCATGCCCCTTTCAACACAATGCCCCATGACACCTGTCATCACAATTCGCCATGGCACTTGTCATCACAATGCTCCATGAACCATGTCATCACAATGTTCATGGACACTTGTCATCACAATGCTCCATGACATCTTACATCACAATGCTCCTTGACCCCTGTCATTTCATTGCTCCATGGCCTATGCATTCACAATGCTCCATGGCTCCTCTAAGCACATTGCTCCATGATCCCTTTCATCACAATGCTCCAAGACCGCTGTCATCACAATGCCCCATGACGCCTATCATCATAATGCTCCAAGGCCCCTCTCATCACAATGCTCCATGATCCCTGTCATCACAATGTTCCATGACACTAGTCATCACAGTGCTCCATGACCCCTGTCATCACAGTGCTCCATGACCCCTGTCATCACAATATTCACTGCCCATGTAATCACAATGCTCCTGGTCCCCTGTAATCATAGTGCTCCATACCCTTGTCATCACAATGCTCCAGAACTCTTGTCATCATAATGCTCCATGCCCGTGTCATCACAATGCTTGAAGAACCTTGTCATCACAATGCTCCATGAACCGTGTCATCACAAGGTTCCAGGACCCTTGTCATCACAATGATCCGTGACCCCTGTCATCTCAATGCTCCATGATCTTTGTATTCACAATGCTCCATGGCCCCTATAATTGCGGTGATCCATGACCCCTGTCATCACAATGCTCCCTGGTATATTTCATCACAATTCTAGATGACCACTGTCATCACAGTGCTCCACGGCCCCTGTCATCAGAGTCCTCCCTGATACCTTTCATCACAATTCTATATGACCGCTCTCATCACAATTCCACATGACACCTGTCATCACAATGCTCCATGAACCATGTCATCACAATGTTCATGGACAATAGTCATCACAATGCTCCATGACAACTTACATCACAATGCTCCTTGACCCCTGTCATTCCATTGCTCCATGGCCTATGCATTCACAATGCTCCATGGCTCCTGTAATCTCATTGCTCCATGATCCCTTTCATCACAATGCTCCAAGCCCGCTGTCATCACAATGCCCCATGACGCCTATCATCATAATGCTCCAAGGCCCCTCTCATCACAATGCTCCATGATCCCTGTCATCACAATGTTCCATGACACTAGTCATCACAGTGCTCCATGACCCCTGTCATCACAATATTCACTGCCCATGTAATCACAATGATCCTGGTCCCCTGTAATCACAATGCTCCATACCCTTGTCATCACAATGCTCCAGAACTCTTGTCATCATAATGCTCCATTCCCGTGTCATCACAGTGCTCCATGACCACTTTCATCACAATGCTCCTTGACTCCTGTCATCACAATGATCTATGACCACTGTCATCACAATGCCACATGACACCTGTCATCACAATGCTCTATAGCCCCTGTCAGCACAATGTTCCATGACAGGTATCATCACAATGATCCATGACTGCTGTCATCACAATGTTCCCTGCCCTTGTCATTCTCAATGCTCCCTGGCCCCTGTCATCACAATGCTCCATGCTCATATCATCACAATGCTCCATTACCCATGTCATCGTAGTGATCCATGACCCCTTTCATCACAATGCTCCATGACCCCAGTCATCACAATGCTCCATAGCTCTTGTCATCACAATGCTCCATTAGCCCTGTCATCACAATGTTCCATGACTCTTGTCATCAAAATGCCTCATGATCCATTTAATCACAATGCTCCATGACTCCTTTCATCACATCCTCCATGATACTTGTCATTACACTGCCCCATGACCTTTTTCAGAACAATGCTCCATGATACCAGTCATCACAATGCTCCATGACCATTGTCGTCACAATGCTCCATGCCCCTTTCAACACAATGCTCCATGACAACTGTCATCACAATGCTCCATGGTCTTTGTCATCACAATTATACATGGCCCCTATGATCACAGTGCTCCATGACCCCTTTCATCACAATATTCCATGACCACTGTCATCACAATGCCCCATCAACCCTGTCATCACAATGCTCCATGGCCCCTGTCATTACAATGCTCCATGACCACTGTCATCACAATGTTCCATGATCGCTGTAATCACAATGACCCATGACACCTTTCCTCAGAAGGCTCCAGTACGCCTGTCATCACAATGCTCCAATGACCGTCTCATCACAATGCTCCATGATCCCTGTCAGCACAACGTTCCATGACAATTGTCATCACAATGCTCCATGACACCTGTCATCACAATGTTGCCTGCCCATGTCATCAAAATGCTCCATGTCCCCTGTAATCACAATGTTCCATTACACCTATCTTCACAATGTTCCCTGCCCATGTCATCACAATGCTCCATTACCAATGTAATCAAAATGTTCGCCTGCCCTTGTCATCGAAATGCTCCATGGTCCCTTTAATCACAATGCTCCATGAACCCTGTCATCACAATGTTCCATGACAGTTGTCATCACAATGCTCCATGACCCTGTAATCACAATGCTCCATGCCCTTGTCATCACAATGCTCCAGAACTCTTGTCATCATAATGATGAATGCTCGTGTCATCACAAAGCTCCATGATACTTGTCATCACAATGTTCCATGGCCTTGTCATTACAATACTTCATGGCCACTGTCATCACAGTGCTCCATGATACCTTTTATCACAATTCTAGATGACCACTGTCATCACAATGCCCCAAGACACATGTCATAACAATTCGCCATGGCCCTTGCCATCACAATGCTCCATGACCCGTGTCATCACAATGGTCCAGGACACTTGTCATCACAATGATCCATGACCACTTACATCACAATGCTCCTTGACTCCTGTCATCACAATGCTCCATAGCCTATGCATTCGCAATGCTACATGGTCCCTGTAATCACATTGCTCCATGATCCATTTCATCACAATGCTCTATGACCACTGTCATTACAATGCCACATTATACCTGTCATCACAATGCTCCATGGCCCCTGTCAGCACAATGTTCCATGACAGATGTCATCACTATCCTCCATGGTCCCTGTAATCACAATGCTCCATTCCCTTGTCAACGCAATGCTCCAGAACTCTTGTCATCATAATGCTCCATGCCCGTCTCATCACAATTCTCCATGACACTTTTCATTAAAATGCTCCATGGCCTTTATCATCACAATGCTCCATGGCCCCTGTTATCACAGTGATCCATGGTATCTTTCATCACAATGCTAGATAACCTCTATCATCACAATGCCCGAGGACACCTGTCATCAGAATTGCCCATGGCCCTTGTCATCACAATGCTCGATGCCCTTGTCACCACAATGCTCCAGAACTCTGGGCATCATAATGCTCCATGCCCGTCTCATCACAATGCTCCATGACACTTGTCATCAAAATGCTCCATGGCCTTTGTCATCACAATGCTCCATGGCCCCTGTTATCACAGTGCTCCATGTTACCTTTCCTCATAATTCTCGATGACCACTGTCATCACAATGCCCCATGACACCTGTCATCACAATTCGCCATGGCCCTTGTCATCACAATGCTCCATGATCCATGTCATCACAATGTTCCTGGGCAATTATCATCACAATGAACTATGACCACATTCATCACAATGTTCCATGACCCCTGTCATCACACTGCTCCATGGACTATGCATTCAAAATGCTCCATGGCCCCTGTAATCACATTGCTCCATGATCCCTTTCATCACAATGTTCTATGACCACTCTCATCACAATACCCCATGACGCCTATCATCATAATGCTCCAAGGCCCCTCTCATCACAATGCTCCATGAACCCTGTCATCACAATGTTCCATGACACTTGTCATCACAGTGCTCCATGAACACCTGTCATCACAATATTCACTGCCCATGTAATCACAATGCTCCATACCCTTTTCATCACAATGCTCCAGAACTCTTGTCATCATAATGCTCCATGCCCGTGTCATCACAATGCTTGAAGAACCTTGTCATCACAATGCTCCATGAACCGTGTCATCACAAGGTTCCAGGACCCTTGTCATCACAATGATCCATGACCCCTGTCATCTCAATGCTCCATGATCTTTGTATTCACAATGCTCCCTGGCCCCTATAATTGCGGTGATCCATGACCCCTGTCATCACAATGCTCCCTGGTATATTTCA
Source organism: Balaenoptera borealis (assembly GCF_965194805.1). Lineage (NCBI taxonomy): Eukaryota > Metazoa > Chordata > Mammalia > Artiodactyla > Balaenopteridae > Balaenoptera > Balaenoptera borealis. Next base: position 105,306 of record NW_028122960.1, read on the forward strand.
TCACAATTCTAGATGACCACTGTCATCACAGTGCTCCACGGCCCCTGTCGTCAGAGTCCTCCATGATACCTTTCATTACAATTCTACATGACCACTGTCATCACAATGCCGCATGACACCTGTCATCACAATTCGCCATGGCACTTGTCATCACAATGCTCCATGAACCATGTCATCACAATGTTCATGGACAATAGTCATGACAATGCTCCATGACAACTTACATCACAATGCTCCTTGACCCCTGTCATTTCATTGCTCCATGGCCTATGCATTCACAATGCTCCATGGCCCCTGTAATCACATTGCTCCATGATCCCTTTCATCACAATATTCTAATGTTCTATGACCACTCTCATCACAATACGCCATGAGGCCTATCATCATAATGCTCCAAGGCCCCTCTCATCACAATGCTTCATGATCCCTGTCATCACAATGTTCCATGACACTTGTCATCACAGTGCTCCATGAACGCCTGTCATCACAATATTCACTGCCCATGTAATCACAATGCTCCTGGTCCCCTGTAATCACAGTGCTCCATACCCTTTTCATCACAATGCTCCGGAACTCTTGTCATCACTATGCTCCATGCCCTTGTCACCACAATGCTCCAGAACGCTTGGCATCATAATGCTCCATGCCCGTCTCATCACAATGCTCCATGACACTTGTCATCAAAATGCTCCATGGCCTTTGTCATCACAATGCTCCATGGCTCCTGTTATCACAGTGCTCCATGTTACCTTTCCTCACAATTCGCGATGACCACTGTCATCACAATGCCCCATGACACCTGTCATCACAATTCGCCATGGCCCTTGTCATCACAATGATCCATGATCCATGTCATCACAATGTTCATGGACACTTGTCATCACAATGCTCCATGACAACTTACATCACAATGCTCCTTGACCCCTGTCATTCCATTTCTCCATGGCCTATGTATTCACAATGCTCCATGGCTCCTGTAATTACATTGCTCCATGATCCCTTTCATCACAATGCTCCAAGACCGCTGTCATCACAATGCCCCATGATGCCTATCATCATAATGCTCCAAGGCCACTCTTATCACAATGCTCCATGATCCCTGTCCTCCCAATATTCCATGACACTAGTCATCACAGTGCTCCATGACCCCTGTCATCGCAATATTCACTGCCCATGTAATCACAATGCTCCTGGTCCCCTGTAATCACAATGCTCCATACCCTTGTCATCACAATGCTCCAGAACTCTTGTCATCATAATTCTCCATGCCCGTGTCATCACAGTGCTCCATGACCACTTTCATCACAATGCTCCTTGACCCCTGTCATAACAATGCTCTATGACCACTGTCATCACAATGCCACATGACACCTGTCATCACAATGCTCTATAGCCCCTGTCAGCACAATGTTCCATGACAGGTATCATCACAATGATCCATGACTGCTGTCATTACAATGTTCCCTGCCCTTATCATCTCAATGCTCCCTGGCCCCTGCCCTCACAATGCTCCATGCTCATATCATCACAATGCTCCATTACCCATGTCATCGTAGTGATCCATGACCCCTTTCATCACAATGCTGCATGACCCCTGTCATCACAATGCTCCATAGCCCTTGTCATCACAATGCTCCATTAGCCCTGTCATCACAATGTTCCATGACTCTTGTCATCAAAATGCCTCATGATCACAATGCTCCATGACTCCTTTCATCACATCCTCCATGATAGTTGTCATTACACTGCCCCATGACCTTTTTCAGAACAATGCTCCATGATACCAGTCATCACAATGCTCCATGACCATTGTCGTCACAATGCTCCATGCCCCTTTCAACACAATGCCCCATGACACCTGTCATCACAATTCGCCATGGCACTTGTCATCACAATGCTCCATGAACCATGTCATCACAATGTTCATGGACACTTGTCATCACAATGCTCCATGACATCTTACATCACAATGCTCCTTGACCCCTGTCATTTCATTGCTCCATGGCCTATGCATTCACAATGCTCCATGGCTCCTGTAAGCACATTGCTCCATGATCCCTTTCATCACAATGCTCCAAGACCGCTGTCATCACAATGCCCCATGACGCCTATCATCATAATGCTCCAAGGCCCCTCTCATCACAATGCTCCATGATCCCTGTCATCACAATGTTCCATGACACTAGTCATCACAGTGCTCCATGACCCCTGTCATCACAGTGCTCCATGACCCCTGTCATCACAATATTCACTGCCCATGTAATCACAATGCTCCTGGTCCCCTGTAATCATAGTGCTCCATACCCTTGTCATCACAATGCTCCAGAACTCTTGTCATCATAATGCTCCATGCCCGTGTCATCACAATGCTTGAAGAACCTTGTCATCACAATGCTCCATGAACCGTGTCATCACAAGGTTCCAGGACCCTTGTCATCACAATGATCCGTGACCCCTGTCATCTCAATGCTCCATGATCTTTGTATTCACAATGCTCCATGGCCCCTATAATTGCGGTGATCCATGACCCCTGTCATCACAATGCTCCCTGGTATATTTCATCACAATTCTAGATGACCACTGTCATCACAGTGCTCCACGGCCCCTGTCATCAGAGTCCTCCCTGATACCTTTCATCACAATTCTATATGACCGCTCTCATCACAATTCCACATGACACCTGTCATCACAATGCTCCATGAACCATGTCATCACAATGTTCATGGACAATAGTCATCACAATGCTCCATGACAACTTACATCACAATGCTCCTTGACCCCTGTCATTCCATTGCTCCATGGCCTATGCATTCACAATGCTCCATGGCTCCTGTAATCACATTGCTCCATGATCCCTTTCATCACAATGCTCCAAGCCCGCTGTCATCACAATGCCCCATGACGCCTATCATCATAATGCTCCAAGGCCCCTCTCATCACAATGCTCCATGATCCCTGTCATCACAATGTTCCATGACACTAGTCATCACAGTGCTCCATGACCCCTGTCATCACAATATTCACTGCCCATGTAATCACAATGATCCTGGTCCCCTGTAATCACAATGCTCCATACCCTTGTCATCACAATGCTCCAGAACTCTTGTCATCATAATGCTCCATTCCCGTGTCATCACAGTGCTCCATGACCACTTTCATCACAATGCTCCTTGACTCCTGTCATCACAATGATCTATGACCACTGTCATCACAATGCCACATGACACCTGTCATCACAATGCTCTATAGCCCCTGTCAGCACAATGTTCCATGACAGGTATCATCACAATGATCCATGACTGCTGTCATCACAATGTTCCCTGCCCTTGTCATTCTCAATGCTCCCTGGCCCCTGTCATCACAATGCTCCATGCTCATATCATCACAATGCTCCATTACCCATGTCATCGTAGTGATCCATGACCCCTTTCATCACAATGCTCCATGACCCCAGTCATCACAATGCTCCATAGCTCTTGTCATCACAATGCTCCATTAGCCCTGTCATCACAATGTTCCATGACTCTTGTCATCAAAATGCCTCATGATCCATTTAATCACAATGCTCCATGACTCCTTTCATCACATCCTCCATGATACTTGTCATTACACTGCCCCATGACCTTTTTCAGAACAATGCTCCATGATACCAGTCATCACAATGCTCCATGACCATTGTCGTCACAATGCTCCATGCCCCTTTCAACACAATGCTCCATGACAACTGTCATCACAATGCTCCATGGTCTTTGTCATCACAATTATACATGGCCCCTATGATCACAGTGCTCCATGACCCCTTTCATCACAATGTTCCATGACCACTGTCATCACAATGCCCCATCAACCCTGTCATCACAATGCTCCATGGCCCCTGTCATTACAATGCTCCATGACCACTGTCATCACAATGTTCCATGATCGCTGTAATCACAATGACCCATGACACCTTTCCTCAGAAGGCTCCAGTACGCCTGTCATCACAATGCTCCAATGACCGTCTCATCACAATGCTCCATGATCCCTGTCAGCACAACGTTCCATGACAATTGTCATCACAATGCTCCATGACACCTGTCATCACAATGTTGCCTGCCCATGTCATCAAAATGCTCCATGTCCCCTGTAATCACAATGTTCCATTACACCTATCTTCACAATGTTCCCTGCCCATGTCATCACAATGCTCCATTACCAATGTAATCAAAATGTTCGCCTGCCCTTGTCATCGAAATGCTCCATGGTCCCTTTAATCACAATGCTCCATGAACCCTGTCATCACAATGTTCCATGACAGTTGTCATCACAATGCTCCATGACCCTGTAATCACAATGCTCCATGCCCTTGTCATCACAATGCTCCAGAACTCTTGTCATCATAATGATGAATGCTCGTGTCATCACAAAGCTCCATGATACTTGTCATCACAATGTTCCATGGCCTTGTCATTACAATACTTCATGTCCACTGTCATCACAGTGCTCCATGATACCTTTTATCACAATTCTAGATGACCACTGTCATCACAATGCCCCAAGACACATGTCATAACAATTCGCCATGGCCCTTGCCATCACAATGCTCCATGACCCGTGTCATCACAATGGTCCAGGACACTTGTCATCACAATGATCCATGACCACTTACATCACAATGCTCCTTGACTCCTGTCATCACAATGCTCCATAGCCTATGCATTCGCAATGCTACATGGTCCCTGTAATCACATTGCTCCATGATCCATTTCATCACAATGCTCTATGACCACTGTCATTACAATGCCACATTATACCTGTCATCACAATGCTCCATGGCCCCTGTCAGCACAATGTTCCATGACAGATGTCATCACTATCCTCCATGGTCCCTGTAATCACAATGCTCCATTCCCTTGTCAACGCAATGCTCCAGAACTCTTGTCATCATAATGCTCCATGCCCGTCTCATCACAATTCTCCATGACACTTTTCATTAAAATGCTCCATGGCCTTTATCATCACAATGCTCCATGGCCCCTGTTATCACAGTGATCCATGGTATCTTTCATCACAATGCTAGATAACCTCTATCATCACAATGCCCGAGGACACCTGTCATCAGAATTGCCCATGGCCCTTGTCATCACAATGCTCCATGTCCTTGTCACCACAATGCTCCAGAACTCTGGGCATCATAATGCTCCATGCCCGTCTCATCACAATGCTCCATGACACTTGTCATCAAAATGCTCCATGGCCTTTGTCATCACAATGCTCCATGGCCCCTGTTATCATAGTGCTCCATGTTACCTTTAATCACAATTCTAGATGACCACTGTCATCACAAGGCCCCATGACACCTGTCATCACAATTCGCCATGGCCCTTGTCATCACAATGCTCCATGATCCATGTCATCACAATGTTCCTGGACACTTATCATCACAATGAACTATGACCACATTCATCACAATGCTCCATGACCCCTGTCATCACACTGCTCCATGGCCTATGCATTCAAAATGCTCCATGGCCCCTGTAATCACATTGCTCCATGATCCCTTTCATCACAATGCTCCAAGACCGCTGTCATCACAAGGCCCCATGAGGCGTATCTTCATAATGCTCCAAGGCCCCTCTCATCACAATGCTCCATGAACCCTGTCATCACAATGTTCCATGACACTTGTCATCACAGTGCTCCATGAACCCCTGTCATCACAATATTCACTGCCCATGTAATCACAATGCTCCTGGTCCCCTGTAATCACAGTGCTCCATACCCTTTTCATCACAATGCTCCAGAACTCTTGTCATCATAATGCTCCATGCCCGTGTCATCACAATGCTTGAAGAACCTTGTCATCACAATGCTCCATGAACCGTGTCATCACAAGGTTCCAGGACCCTTGTCATCACAATGATCCATGACACCTGTCATCTCAATGCTCCATGATCTTTGTATTCACAATGCTCCCTGGCCCCTATAATTGCGGTGATCCATGACCCCTGTCATCACAATGCTCCCTGGTATATTTCATCACAATTCTAGATGACCACTGTCATCACAGTGCTCCACGGCCCCTGTCGTCAGAGTCCTCCATGATACCTTTCATAACAATTCTACATGACCACTGTCATCACAATGCCCCATGACACCTGTCATCACAATTCGCCATGGCACTTGTCATCACAATGCTCCATGAACCATGTCATCACAATGTTCATGGACACTTGTCATCACAATGCTCCATGACAACTTACATCACAATGCTCCTTGACCCCTGTCATTTCATTGCTCCATGGCCTATGCATTCACATTGCTCCATGGCTCCTGTAAGCACATTGCTCCATGATCCATTTCATCACAATGTTCTATGACCACTCTCATCACAATATCCCATGACGCCTATCATCATAATGCTCCAAGGCCCCTCTCATCACAATGCTCCTTGAACCCTGTCATCACAATGTTCAATGACACTTTTCATCACAGTGCTCCATGAACGCCTGTCATCACAATATTCACTGCCCATGTAATCACAATGCTCCTGGTCCCCTGTAATCACAGTGCTCCATACCCTTTTCATCACAATGCTCCAGAACTCTTGTCATCACTATGCTCCATGCCCTTGTCACCACAATGCTCCAGAACGCTTGGCATCATAATGCTCCATGCCCGTCTCATCACAATGCTCCATGACACTTGTCATCAAAATGCTCCATGGCCTTTGTCATCACAATGCTCCATGGCTCCTGTTATCACAGTGCTCCATGTTACCTTTCCTCACAATTCTCGATGACCACTGTCATCACAATGCCCCATGACACCTGTCATCACAATTCGCCATGGTCCTTGTCATCACAATGATCCATGATCCATGTCATCACAATGTTCATGGACACTTGTCATCACAATGCTCCATGACAACTTACATCACAATGCTCCTTGACCCCTGTCATTTCATTGCTCCATGGCCTATGCATTCACAATGCTCCATGGCTCCTGTAATCACATTGCTCCATGATCCCTTTCATCACAATGCTCCAAGACCGCTGTCATCACAATGCCCCATGATGCCTATCATCAAAATGCTCCAAGGCCACTCTTATCACAATGCTCCATGATCCCTGTCCTCCCAATATTCCATGACACTAGTCATCACACTGCTCCATGACCCCTGTCATCACAATATTCACTGCCCATGTAATCACAATGCTCCTGTTCCCCTGTAATCACAATGCTCCATACCCTTGTCATCACAATGCTCCAGAACTCTTGTCATCATAATTCTCCATGCCCGTGTCATCACAGTGCTCCATGACCACTTTCATCACAATGCTCCTTGACCCCTGTCATAACAATGCTCTATGACCACTGTCATCACAATGCCACATGACACCTGTCATCACAATGCTCTATAGCCCCTGTCAGCACAATGTTCCATGACAGGTATCATCACAATGATCAATGACTGCTGTCATCACAATGTTCCCTGCCCTTATCATCTCAATGCTCCCTGGCCCCTGTCCTCACAATGCTCCATGCTCATATCATCACAATGCTCCATTACCCATGTCATCGTAGTGATCCATGACCCCTTTCATCACAATGCTGCATGACACCTGTCATCACAATGCTCCATAGCCCTTGTCATCACAATGCTCCATTAGCCCTGTCATCACAATGTTCCATGACTCTTGTCATCAAAATGCCTCATGATCACAATGCTCCATGACTCCTTTCATCACATCCTCCATGATACTTGTCATTACACTGCCCCATGACCTTTTTCAGAACAATGCTCCATGATACCAGTCATCACAATGCTCCATGACCATTGTCGTCACAATGCTCCATGCCCCTTTCAACACAATGCCCCATGACACCTGTCATCACAATTCGCCATGGCACTTGTCATCACAATGCTCCATGAACCATGTCATCACAATGTTCATGGACACTTGTCATCACAATGCTCCATGACATCTTACATCACAATGCTCCTTGACCCCTGTCATTTCATTGCTCCATGGCCTATGCATTCACAATGCTCCATGGCTCCTGTAAGCACATTGCTCCATGATCCCTTTCATCACAATGCTCCAAGACCGCTGTCATCACAATGCCCCATGACGCCTATCATCATAATGCTCTAAGGCCCCTCTCATCACAATGCTCCATGATCCCTGTCATCACAATGTTCCATGACACTAGTCATCACAGTGCTCCATGACCCCTGTCATCACAGTGCTCCATGACCCCTGTCATCACAATATTCACTGCCCATGTAATCACAATGCTCCTGGTCCCCTGTAATCATAGTGCTCCATACCCTTGTCATCACAATGCTCCAGAACTCTTGTCATCATAATGCTCCATGCCCGTGTCATCACAATGCTTGAAGAACCTTGTCATCACAATGCTCCATGAACCGTGTCATCACAAGGTTCCAGGACCCTTGTCATCACAATGATCCGTGACCCCTGTCATCTCAATGCTCCATGATCTTTGTATTCACAATGCTCCATGGCCCCTATAATTGCGGTGATCCATGACCCCTGTCATCACAATGCTCCCTGGTATATTTCATCACAATTCTAGATGACCACTGTCATCACAGTGCTCCACGGCCCCTGTCATCAGAGTCCTCCCTGATACCTTTCATCACAATTCTATATGACCGCTCTCATCACAATTCCACATGACACCTGTCATCACAATGCTCCATGAACCATGTCATCACAATGTTCATGGACAATAGTCATCACAATGCTCCATGACAACTTACATCACAATGCTCCTTGACCCCTGTCATTCCATTGCTCCATGGCCTATGCATTCACAATGCTCCATGGCTCCTTTAATCACATTGCTCCATGATCCCTTTCATCACAATGCTCCAAGCCCGCTGTCATCACAATGCCCCATGACGCCTATCATCATAATGCTCCAAGGCCCCTCTCATCACAATGCTCCATGATCCCTGTCATCACAATGTTCCATGACACTAGTCATCACAATGCTCCAAGACCGCTGTCATCACAATGCCCCATGACGCCTATCATCATAATGCTCCAAGGCCCCTCTCATCACAGTGCTCCATGATCCCTCTCATCACAATGTTCCATGACACTAGTCATCACAGTGCTCCATGACCCCTGTCATCACAATATTCACTGCCCATGTAATCACAATGCTCCTGGTCCCCTTTAATCACAATGCTCCATACCCTTGTCATCACAATGCTCCAGAACTCTTGTCATCATAATGCTCCATTCCCGTGTCATCACAGTGCTCCATGACCACTTTCATCACAATGCTCCTTGACCCCTGTCATCACAATGCTCTATGACCACTGTCATCACAATGCCACATGACACCTGTCATCACAATGCTTTATAGCCCCTGTCAGCACAATGTTCCATGACAGGTATCATCACAATGATCCATGACTGCTGTCATCACAATGTTCCCTGCCCTTGTCATTCTCAATGCTCCCTGGCCCCTGTCATCACAATGCTCCATGCTCATATCATCACAATGCTCCATTACCCATGTCATCGTAGTGATCCATGACCCCTTTCATCACAATGCTCCATGACCCCAGTCATCATAAAGCTCCATAGCTCTTGTCATCACAATGCTCCATTAGCCCTGTCATCACAATGTTCCATGACTCTTGTCATCAAAATGCCTCATGATCCATTTAATCACAATGCTCCATGAGTCCTTTCATCACATCCTCCATGATACTTGTCATTACACTGCCCCATGACCTTTTTCAGAACAATGCTCCATGATACCAGTCATCACAATGCTCCATGACCATTGTCGTCACAATGCTCCATGCCCCTTTCAACACAATGCTCCATGACAACTGTCATCACAATGCTCCATGGTCTTTGTCATCACAATTATACATGGCCCCTGTGATCACAGTGCTCCATGACCCCTTTCATCACAATGTTCCATGACCACTGTCATCACAATGCCCCATGAACCCTGTCATCACAATGCTCCATGGCCCCTGTCATTACAATGCTCCATGACCACTGTCATCACAATGTTCCATGATCGCTGTAATCACAATGACCCATGACACCTTTCCTCAGAAGGCTCCAGTACGCCTGTCATCACAATGCTCCAATGACCGTCTCATCACAATGCTCCATGATCCCTGTCAGCACAACGTTCCATGACAATTGTCATCAAAATGCTCCATGACACCTGTCATCAAAATGTTGCCTGCCCATGTCATCAAAATGCTCCATGTCCCCTGTAATCACAATGTTCCATTACACCTGTCTTAACAATGTTCCCTGCCCATGTCATCACAATGCTCCATTACCAATGTAGTCAAAATGTTCGCCTGCCCTTGTCATCGAAATGCTCCATGGTCCCTTTAATCACAATGCTCCATGAACCCTGTCATCACAATGTTCCATGACAGTTGTCATCACAATGCTCCATGACCCTGTAATCACAATGCTCTATGCCCTTGTCATCACAATGCTCCTTGACCCCTGTCATCACAATGCTCTATGACCACTGTCATCACAATGCCACATGACACCTGTCATCACAATGCTCTATAGCCCCTGTCAGCACAATGTTCCATGACAGGTATCATCACAATGATCCATGACTGCTGTCATCACAATGTTCCCTGCCCTTGTCATTCTCAATGCTCCCTGGCCCCTGTCATCACAATGCTCCATGCTCATATCATCACAATGCTCCATTACCCATGTCATCGTAGTGATCCATGACCCCTTTCATCACAATGCTCCATGACCCCAGTCATCACAAAGCTCCATAGCTCTTGTCATCACAATGCTCCATTAGCCCTGTCATCACAATGTTCCATGACTCTTGTCATCAAAATGCCTCATGATCCATTTAATCACAATGCTCCATGAGTCCTTTCATCACATCCTCCATGATACTTGTCATTACACTGCCCCATGACCTTTTTCAGAACAATGCTCCATGATACCAGTCATCACAATGCTCCATGACCATTGTCGTCACAATGCTCCATGCCCCTTTCAACACAATGCTCCATGACAACTGTCATCACAATGCTCCATGGTCTTTGTCATCACAATTATACATGGCCCCTGTGATCACAGTGCTCCATGACCCCTTTCATCACAATGTTCCATGACCACTGTCATCACAATGCCCCATGACCCCTGTCATCACAATGCTCCATGGCCCCTGTCATTACAATGCTCCATGACCACTGTCATCACAATGTTCCATGATCGCTGTAATCACAATGACCCATGACACCTTTCCTCAGAAGGCTCCAGTACGCCTGTCATCACAATGCTCCAATGACCGTCTCATCACAATGCTCCATGATCCCTGTCAGCACAACGTTCCATGACAATTGTCATCACAATGCTCCATGACACCTGTCATCACAATGTTGCCTGCCCATGTCATCAAAATGCTCCATGTCCCCTGTAATCACAATGTTCCATTACACCTGTCTTCACAATGTTCCCTGCCCATGTCATCACAATGCTCCATTACCAATGTAATCAAAATGTTCGCCTGCCCTTGTCATCGAAATGCTCCATGGTCCCTTTAATCACAATGCTCCATGAACCCTGTCATCACAATGTTCCATGACATTTGTCATCACAATGCTCCATGACCCTGTAATCACAATGCTCCATGCCCTTGTCATCACAATGCTCCAGAACTCTTGTCATCATAATGATGAATGCACGTGTCATCACAAAGCTCCATGATACTTGTCATCACAATGTTCCATGGCCTTGTCATTACAATACCCCATGGCCCCTGTCATCACAGTGCTCCATGATACCTTTTATCACAGTTCTAGATGACCACTGTCATCACAATGCCCCAAGACACATGTCATCACAATTCGCCATGGCCCTTGCCATCACAATGCTCCATGACCCGTGTCATCACAATGGTCCAGGACACTTGTCATCACAATGATCCATGACCACTTACATCACAATGCTCCTTGACTCCTGTCATCACAATGCTCCATAGCCTATGCATTCGCAATGCTACATGGTCCCTGTAATCACATTGCTCCATGATCCATTTCATCACAATGCTCTATGACCCCTGTCATTACAATGACACATTATACCTGTCATCACGATGCTCCATGGCCCCTGTCAGCACAATGTTCCATGACAGATGTCATCACTCTCCTCCATGGTCCCTGTAATCACAATGCTCCATTCCCTTGTCAACGCAATGCTCCAGAACTCTTGTCATCATAATGCTCCATGCCCGTCTCATCACAATTCTCCATGACACTTTTCATTAAAATGCTCCATGGCCTTTATCATCACAATGCTCCATGGCCCCTGTTATCACAGTGATCCATGGTACCTTTCATCACAATGCTAGATAACCTCTGTCATCACAATGCCCGAGGACACCTGTCATCAGAATTGGCCATGGCCCTTGTCATCACAATGCTCCATGCCCTTGTCACCACAATGCTCCAGAACTCTGGGCATCATAATGCTCCATGTCCGTCTCATCACAATGCTCCATGACACTTGTCATCAAAATGCTCCATGGCCTTTGGCATCACAATGCTCCATGGCCCCTGTTATCATAGTGCTCCATGTTACCGTTCATCACAATTCTAGATGACCACTGTCATCACAAGGCCCCATGACACCTGTCATCACAATTCGCCATGGCCCTTGTCATCACAATGCTCCATGATCCATGTCATCACAATGTTCCTGGACACTTATCATCAAAATGAACTATGACCACATTCATCACAATGCTCCATGACCCCTGTCATCACACTGCTCCATGGCCTATGCATTCAAAATGCTCCATGGCCCCTGTAATCACATTGCTCCATGATCCCTTTCATCACAATGTTCTATGACCACTCTCATCACAATACCCCATGACGCCTATCATCATAATGCTCCAAGGCCCCTCTCATCACAATGCTCCATGAACCCTGTCATCACAATGTTCCATGACTCTTGTCATCACAGTGCTCCATGAACCCCTGCCATCACAATATTCACTGCCCATGTAATCACAATGCTCCTGGTCCCCTGTAATCACAGTGCTCCATACCCTTTTCATCACAATGCTCCAGAACTCTTGTCATCATAATGCTCCATGCCCGTGTCATCACAATTCTTGAAGAACCTTGTCATCACAATGCTCCATGAACCGTGTCATCACAAGGTTCCAGGACCCTTGTCATCACAATGATCCATGACCCCTGTCATCTCAATGCTCCATGATCTTTGTATTCACAATGCTCCATGGCCCCTATAATTGCGGTGATCCATGACCCCTGTCATCACAATGCTCCCTGGTATATTTCATCACAATTCTAGATGACCAGTGTCATCACAGTGCTCCACGGCCCCTGTCGTCAGAGTCCTCCATGATACCTTTCATTACAATTCTACATGACCACTGTCATCACAATGCCCCATGACACCTGTCATCACAATTCGCCATGGCACTTGTCATCACAATGCTCCATGAACCATGTCATCACAATGTTCATGGACACTTGTCATCACAATGCTCCATGACAACTTACATCACAATGCTCCTTGACCCCTGTCATTTCATTGCTCCATGGCCTATGCATTCACAATGCTCCATGGCTCCTGTAAGCACATTGCTCCATGATCCCTTTCATCACAATGTTCTATGACCACTCTCATCACAATATCCCATGACGCCTATCATCATAATGCTCCAAGGCCCCTCTCATCACAATGCTCCATGAACCCTGTCATCAAAATGTTCAATGACACATGTCATCACAGTGCTCCATGAACGCCTGTCATCACAATATTCACTGCCCATGTAATCACAATGCTCCTGGTCCCCTGTAATCACAGTGCTCCATACCCTTTTCATCACAATGCTCCAGAACTCTTGTCATCACTATGCTCCATGCCCTTGTCACCACAATGCTCCAGAACGCTTGGCATCATAATGCTCCATGCCCGTCTCATCACAATGCTCCATGACACTTGTCATCAAAATGCTCCATGGCCTTTGTCATCACAATGCTCCATGGCTCCTGTTATCACAGTGCTCCATGTTACCTTTCCTCACAATTCTCGATGACCACTGTCATCACAATGCCCCATGACACCTGTCATCACAATTCGCCATGGCCCTTGTCATCACAATGATCCATGATCCATGTCATCACAATGTTCATGGACATTTGTCATCACAATGCTCCATGACAACTTACATCACAATGCTCCTTGACCCCTGTCATTTCATTGCTCCATGGCCTATGCATTCACAATGCTCCATGGCTCCTGTAATCACATTGCTCCATGATCCCTTTCATCACAATGCTCCAAGACCGCTGTCATCACAATGCCCCATGATGCCTATCATCATAATGCTCCAAGGCCACTCTTATCACAATGCTCCATGATCCCTGTCCTCCCAATATTCCATGACACTAGTCATCACAGTGCTCCATGACCCCTGTCATCACAATATTCACTGCCCATGTAATCACAATGCTCCTGGTCCCCTGTAATCACAATGCTCCATACCCTTGTCATCACAATGCTCCAGAACTCTTGTCATCATAATTCTCCATGCCCGTGTCATCACAGTGCTCCATGACCACTTTCATCACAATGCTCCTTGACCCCTGTCATAACAATGCTCTATGACCACTGTCATCACAATGCCACATGACACCTGTCATCACAATGCTCTATAGCCCCTGTCAGCACAATGTTCCATGACAGGTATCATCACAATGATCCATGACTGCTGTCATCACAATGTTCCCTGCCCTTATCATCTCAATGCTCCCTGGCCCCTGTCCTCACAATGCTCCATGCTCATATCATCACAATGCTCCATTATCCATGTCATCGTAGTGATCCATGACCCCTTTCATCACAATGCTCCATGACCCCAGTCATCACAATGCTCCATAGCCCTTGTCATCACAATGCTCCATTAGCCCTGTCATCACAATGTTCCATGACTCTTGTCATCAAAATGCCTCATGATCACAATGCTCCATGACTCCTTTCATCACATCCTCCATGATACTTGTCATTACACTGCCCCATGACCTTTTTCAGAACAATGCTCCATGATACCAGTCATCACAATGCTCCATGACCATTGTCGTCACAATGCTCCATGCCCCTTTCAACACAATGCCCCATGACACTTGTCATCACAATTCGCCATGGCACTTTTCATCACAATGCTCCATGAACCATGTCATCACAATGTTCATGGACACTTGTCATCACAATGCTCCATGACATCTTACATCACAATGCTCCTTGACCCCTGTCATTTCATTGCTCCATGGCCTATGCATTAACAATGCTCCATGGCTCCTGTAAGCACATTGCTCCATGATCCCTTTCATCACAATGCTCCAAGACCGCTGTCATCACAATGCCCCATGACGCCTATCATCATAATGCTCTAAGGCCCCTCTCATCACAATGCTCCATGATCCCTGTCATCACAATGTTCCATGACACTAGTCATCACAGTGCTCCATGACCCCTGTCATCACAGTGCTCCATGACCCCTGTCATCACAATATTCACTGCCCATGTAATCACAATGCTCCTGGTCCCCTGCAATCATAGTGCTCCATACCCTTGTCATCACAATGCTCCAGAACTCTTGTCATCATAATGCTCCATGCCCGTGTCATCACAATGCTTGAAGAACCTTGTCATCACAATGCTCCATGAACCGTGTCATCACAGGGTTCCAGGACCCTTGTCATCACAATGATCCGTGACCCCTGTCATCTCAATGCTCCATGATCTTTGTATTCACAATGCTCCATGGCCCCTATAATTGCGGTGATCCATGACCCCTGTCATCACAATGCTCCCTGGTATATTTCATCACAATTCTAGATGACCACTGTCATCACAGTGCTCCACGGCCCCTGTCATCAGAGTCCTCCCTGATACCTTTCATCACAATTCTATATGACCGCTCTCATCACAATTCCACATGACACCTGTAATCACAATGCTCCATGAACCATGTCATCACAATGTTCATGGACAATAGTCATCACAATGCTCCATGACAACTTACATCACAATGCTCCTTGACCCCTGTCATTCCATTGCTCCATGGCCTATGCATTCACAATGCTCCATGGCTCCTGTAATCACATTGCTCCATGATCCCTTTCATCACAATGCTCCAAGCCCGCTGTCATCACAATGCCCCATGACGCCTATCATCATAATGCTCCAAGGCCCCTCTCATCACAATGCTCCATGATCCCTGTCATCACAATGTTCCATGACACTAGTCATCACAGTGCTCCATGACCCCTGTCATCACAATATTCACTGCCCATGTAATCACAATGATCCTGGTCCCCTGTAATCACAATGCTCCATACCCTTGTCATCACAATGCTCCAGAACCCTTGTCATCATAATGCTCCATTCCCGTGTCATCACAGTGCTCCATGACCACTTTCATCACAATGCTCCTTGACCCCTGTCATCACAATTCTCTATGACCACTGTCATCACAATGCCACATGACACCTGTCATCACAATGCTCTATAGCCCCTGTCAGCACAATGTTCCATGACAGGTATCATCACAATGATCCATGACTGCTGTCATCACAATGTTCCCTGCCCTTGTCATTCTCAATGCTCCCTGGCCCCTGTCATCACAATGCTCCATGCTCATATCATCACAATGCTCCATTACCCATGTCATCGTAGTGATCCATGACCCCTTTCATCACAATGCTCCATGACCCCAGTCATCACAAAGCTCCATAGCTCTTGTCATCACAATGCTCCATTAGCCCTGTCATCACAATGTTCCATGACTCTTGTCATCAAAATGCCTCATGATCCATTTAATCACAATGCTCCATGAGTCCTTTCATCACATCCTCCATGATACTTGTCATTACACTGCCCCATGACCTTTTTCAGAACAATGCTCCATGATACCAGTCATCACAATGCTCCATGACCATTGTCGTCACAATGCTCCATGCCCCTTTCAACACAATGCTCCATGACAACTGTCATCACAATGCTCCATGGTCTTTGTCATCACAATTATACATGGCCCCTGTGATCACAGTGCTCCATGACCCCTTTCATCACAATGTTCCATGACCACTGTCATCACAATGCCCCATGACCCCTGTCATCACAATGCTCCATGGCCCCTGTCATTACAATGCTCCATGACCACTGTCATCACAATGTTCCATGATCGCTGTAATCACAATGACCCATGACACCTTTCCTCAGAAGGCTCCAGTACGCCTGTCATCACAATGCTCCAATGACCGTCTCATCACAATGCTCCATGATCCCTGTCAGCACAACGTTCCATGACAATTGTCATCAAAATGCTCCATGACACCTGTCATCACAATGTTGCCTGCCCATGTCATCAAAATGCTCCATGTCCCCTGTAATCACAATGTTCCATTACACCTGTCTTCACAATGTTCCCTGCCCATGTCATCACAATGCTCCATTACCAATGTAATCAAAATGTTCGCCTGCCCTTGTCATCGAAATGCTCCATGGTCCCTTTAATCACAATGCTCCATGAACCCTGTCATCACAATGTTCCATGACAGTTGTCATCACAATGCTCCATGACCCTGTAATCACAATGCTCCATGCCCTTGTCATCACAATGCTCCAGAACTCTTGTCATCATAATGATGAATGCACGTGTCATCACAAAGCTCCATGATACTTGTCATCACAATGTTCCATGGCCTTGTCATTACAATACTCCATGGCCCCTGTCATCACAGTGCTCCATGATACCTTTTATCACAGTTCTAGATGACCACTGTCATCACAATGCCCCAAGACACATGTCATCACAATTCGCCATGGCCCTTGCCATCACAATGCTCCATGACCCGTGTCATCACAATGGTCCAGGACACTTGTCATCACAATGATCCATGACCACTTACATCACAATGCTCCTTGACTCCTGTCATCACAATGCTCCATAGCCTATGCATTTGCAATGCTACATGGTCCCTGTAATCACATGGCTCCATGATCCATTTCATCACAATGCTCTATGACCCCTGTCATTACAATGCCACATTATACCTGTCATCACAATGCTCCATGGCCCCTGTCAGCACAATGTTCCATGACAGATGTCATCACTCTCCTCCATGGTCCCTGTAATCACAATGCTCCATTCCCTTGTCAACGCAATGCTCCAGAACTCTTGTCATCATAATGCTCCATGGCCGTCTCATCACAATTCTCCATGACACTTTTCATTAAAATGCTCCATTGCCTTTATAATCACAATGCTCCATGTCCCCTGTTATTACAGTGATCCATGGTACCTTTCATCACAATGCTAGATAACCTCTGTCATCACAATGCCCGATGACACCTGTCATCAGAATTGTCCATGGCCCATGTCATCACAATGCTCCATGCCCTTGTCACCACAATGATCCAGAACTCTGGGCATCATAATGCTCCATGCCCGTCTCATCACAATGCTCCATGACACTTGTCATCAAAATGCTCCATGGCCTTTGTCATCACAATGCTCCATGACCCCTGTTATCACAGTGCTCCATGTTACCTTTCATCACAATTCTAGATGACCACTGTCATCACAAGGCCCCATGACACCTGTCATCACAATTCGCCATGGCCCTTGTCATCACAATGCTCCATGATCCATGTCATCACAATGTTCCTGGACACTTATCATCACAATGAACTATGACCACATTCATCACAATGCTCCATGACCCCTGTCATCACACTGCTCCATGGCCTATGCATTCAAAATCCTCCATGGCCCCTGTAATCACATTGCTCCATGATCCCTTTCATCACAATATTCTAATGTTCTATGACCACTCTCATCACAATACGCCATGACGCCTATCATCATAATGCTCCAAGGCCCCTCTCATCACAATGCTCCATGAACCCTGTCATCACAATGTTCCATGACACTTGTCATCACAGTGCTCCATGAACCCCTGTCATCACAATAATCACTGCCCATGTAATCACAATGATCCTGGTCCCCTGTAATCACAATGCTCCATACCCTTATCATCACAATGCTCCACAACTCTTGTCATCATAATGCTCCATGCTCGTGTCATCACAATGCTCCATGACCACTTTCATCGCAATGCTCCTTGACCCCTGTCATCGCAATGCTCCATGGCCTATGTATTCACAATGCTCCATGGCCCCTGTAATCACATTGCTCCATGACCCTTTTCATCACAATGCTCTATGAGCACTGTCATCACAAGGCCACACGACACCTGTCATCACAATGCTCTATGGCCCCTGTCAGCACAATGTTCCATGACAGATATCATCACAATGATCCATGACCACTCTCATCACAATGTTCCCTGCCCTTGTCATCTCAATGCTCCCTGGCCCCTGTAATCACAATGCTCCATACCCTTGTCATCGCAATCCTCCAGATCACTTCTCATCATAATGCTCCATGCCCGTGTCATCACAATGCTCCATGGCCCCTGTCATCACAGTGCTCCGTGATACCATTCATCATAATGATAGATGACCACTGTCATCACAATGCTCCATGACACCTGTCATCAGAATTGGCCATGGCCCTTGTCATCACAATGCTCCAGGACACTTGTCTTCACAATGTTCCATGGCGCATTTCATCACAATGCTCCATGACCACTTTCATCAAATTGCTCCATGATGCCTGTCATCACAATGCTCCATGGCCTTTGTCATCAAAATTCTACATGGCCCCTGTAATAACAGTGCTTCAGGACAACTTTTATCACAATGCTCCATGACCACTCTCATCACAATGCCAGATAAGACCTTTCATGACAATGCTCCATGGCCCTTGTCATCACAATATTCTATGACTTCTGTCATCACAATGCTCCATGCCCCTGTCATCACAATGCCCCATCACCCCTGCTATTACAATGCTCCATGACCCCTGTCGTCGCAATGCTCCGAAACCCTTGTCATCACAATATTCCATGATCCGTGTAATCACGATGATCCATGAACCATTTCTGTACAATGCTCCAGTACCCCTTTCATTAAAATGCTCCATGGCACTTGTCATCAGAATGCTCCAGGAACCCTTCCATCACAATAATCCATGACCCGTTTCCTCACAATTCTCCAGGACCGCTTTCATCACAATGCTCCATTCCCTTGTCATCTCAATGCTTCATGGCCCCTGTCATCAAAATGATCCATGCCCTTGTCATCAAAATGCTCCAGAACTCTTGTCATCACTATGCTCCATGCCCATGTCATCAAAATGCTGCATGGCCCCTGTCATCACAATGCTGCAGGACCCCTGTCATCACAATGCTCCATGCCCGTATCATCACAATGCTCCATTACCCATGTCATCGTAGTGATCCATGACCCCTTTCATCACAATGCTGCATGACACCTGTCATCACAATGCTCCGTGGTCTTTGTCATCAAAATTCTCCATGACCACTGTCATCACCATGCCCCATGACCCCATTCATCACAATGCTCCATAGCCCTTGTCATCACAATGCTCCATTAGCCCTGTCATCACTATGTTCCATGACTCTTGTCATCAAAATGCCTCATGATCCATTTAATCACAATGCTCCATGACTCCTTTCATCACATCCTCCATGATACTTGTCAATACACTGCCCCATGACCTCTTTCAGAACAATGCTCCATGATACCAGTCATCACAATGCTCCATGACCATTGTCGTCACAATGCTCCATGCCCCTTTCAACACAATGCTCCATGACAACTGTCATCACAATGCTCCATGGCCTTTGTCATCACAATTATACATGGCCCCTGTGATCACAGTGCTCCATGACCCCTTTCATCACAATGCTCCATGACCACTGTCATCACAATGCCCCATGACCCCTGTCATCACAATGCTCCATGGCCCCTGTCATTACAATGCTCCATGACCACTGTCATCACAATGTTCCATGATCGCTGTAATCACAATGACTCATGACACCTTTCCTCAGAAGGCTCCAGTACGCCTGTCATCACAATGCTCCAATGACCGTCTCATCACAATGCTCCATGATCCCTGTCAGCACAACGTTCCATGACAATTGTCATCCCAATGCTCCATGACACCTGTCATCACAATGTTGCCTGCCCATGTCATCAAAATGCTCCATGTCCCCTGTAAACACAATGTTCCATTACACCTGTCTTCACAGTGTTCCCTGCCCATGTCATCACAATGCTCCATTACCAATGTAATCAAAATGTTCGCCTGCCCTTGTCATCAAAATGCTCCATGGCCCCTTTAATCACAATGCTCCATGAACCCTGTCATCACAATGTTCCATGACAGTTGTCATCACAATGCTCCATGACCCTGTAATCACAATGCTCCATGCCCTTGTCATCACAATGCTCCAGAACTCTTGTCATGATAATGATGAATGCTCGTGTCATCACAAAGCTCCATGATACTTGTCATCACAATGTTCCATGGCCTTGTCATTACAATACTCCATGGCCCCTGTCATCACAGTGCTCCATGATACCTTTTATCACAATTCTAGATGACCACTGTCATCACAATGCCCCAAGACACATGTCATCACAATTCGGCATGGCCCTTGCCATCACAATGCTCCATGACCCGTGTCATCACTGTGGTCCAGGACACTTGTCATCACAATGATCCATGACCCCTGTCATCACACTGCTCCATGGCCTATGCATTCAAAATGCTCCATGGCCCCTGTAATCACATTGCTCCATTATGCCTTTCATCACGATGTTCTATGACCACTCTCATCACAATACCCCATGACGCCTATCATCATATTGCTCCAAGGCCCCTCTCATCACAATGCTCCATGAACCCTGTCATCACAATGTTCCATGACACTTGTCATCACAGTGCTCCATGAACCCCTGTCATCACAATATTCACTGCCCATGTAATCACAACGCGCCTGGTCCCTTCTAATCACAGTGCTCCATACCCTTTTCATCACAATGCTCCAGAACTCTTGTCATCATAATGCTCCATGCCCATGTCATCACAATGCTTGAAGAACCTTGTCATCACAATGCTCCATGAACCGTGTCATCACAAGGTTCCAGGAACCTTGTCATCACAATGATCCATGATCCCTGTCATCTCAATGCTCCATGATCTTTGTATTCACAATGCTCCATGGCCCCTATAATTGCGGTGATCCATGACCCCTGTCATCACAATGCTCCCTGGTATATTTCATCACAATTCTAGATGACCAGTGTCATCACCGTGCTCCACGGCCCCTGTCGTCAGAGTCCTCCATGATACCGTTCATTACAATTCTACATGACCACTGTTATCACAATGCCCCTTGACACCTGTCATCACAATTCGCCATGGCACTTGTCATCACAATGCTCCATGAACCATGTCATCACAATGTACATGGACACTTGTCATCACAATGCTCCATGACAACTTACATCACAATGCTCCTTGACCCCTGTCATTTCATTGCTCCATGGCCTATGCATTCACAATGCTCCATGGCTCCTGTAATCACATTGCTCCATGATCCCTTTCATCACAATGCTCCAAGACAGCTGTCATCACAATGCCCCATGACGCCTATCATCATAATGCTCCAAGGCCCCTCTCATCACAATACTCCATGATCCCTGTCATCACAATGTTCCATGACACTAGTCATCACAGTGCTCCATGACCCCTGTCATCACAATATTTACTGCCCATGTAATCGCAATGCTCCTGTTCCACTGTAATCACAATGCTCCATACCCTTGTCATCACAATGCTCCAGAACTCTTGTCATCATAATGCTCCATGCCCGTGTCATCACAGTGCTCCATGACCACTTTCTTCACAATGCTCCTTGACCCCTGTCATCACAATGCTCTATGACCACTGTCATCACAATGCCACATGACACCTGTAATCACATTGCTCCATGCTCCTTTTCATCACAATGCTCTATGACCACTGTCATCACAATGCCACATGACACCTGTCATCACAATGCTCTATAGCCCCTGTCAGCACAATGTTCCTTGACAGGTATCATCACAATGATCCATGACTGCTGTCATCACAATGTTCCCTGCCCTTGTCATTCTCAATGCTCCCTGGCCCCTGTCATTACAATGCTCCATGCTCATATCATCACAATGCTCCATTACCCATGTCATCGTAGTGATCCATGACCCCTTTCATCACAATGCTCCATGACCCCAGTCATCACAATGCTCCATAGCTCTTGTCATCACAATGCTCCATTAGCCCTGTCATCACAATGTTCCATGACTCTTGTCATCAAAATGCCTCATGATCCATTTAATCACAATGCTCCATGAGTCCTTTCATCACATCCTCCATGATACTTGTCATTACACTGCCCCATGACCTTTTTCAGAACAATGCTCCATGATACCAGTCATCACAATGCTCCATGACCATTGTCGTCACAATGCTCCATGCCCGTTTCAACACAATGCTCCATGACAACTGTCATTACAATGCTCCATGGCCTTTGTCATCACAATTATACATGGCCCCTGTGATCACAATGCCCCATGACTCCTGTCATCACAATGCTCCATGGCCCCTGTCATTACAATGCTCCATGACCACTGTCATCACAATGTTCCATGATCGCTGTAATCACAATGACTCATGACACCTTTCCTCAGAAGGCTCCAGTACGCCTGTCATCACAATGCTCCAATGACCGTCTCATCACAATGCTCCATGATCCCTGTCAGCACAACGTTCCATGACAATTGTCATCACAATGCTCCATGACACCTGTCATCACAATGTTGCCTGCCCATGTCATCAAAATGCTCCATGTCCCCTGTAATCACAATGTTCCATTACACCTGTCTTCACAATGTTCCCTGCCCATGTCATCACAATGCTCCATTACCAATGTAATCAAAATGTTCGCCTGCCCTTGTCATCAAAATGCTCCATGGCCCCTTTAATCACAATGCTCCATGAACCCTGTCATCACAATGTTCCATGACAGTTGTCATCACAATGCTCCATGACCCTGTAATCACAATGCTCCATGCCCTTGTCATCACAATGCTCCAGAACTCTTGTCATCACAATGATGAATGCTCGTGTCATCACAAAGCTCCATGATACTTGTCATCACAATGTTCCATGGCCTTGTCATTACAATACTCCATGGCCCCTGTCATCACCGTGCTCCATGATACCTTTTATCACAATTCTAGATGACCACTGTCATCACAATGCCCCAAGACACATGTCATCACAATTCGCCATGGCCCTTGCCATCACAATGCTCCATGACCCGTGTCATCACAATGGTCCAGGACACTTGTCATCACAATGATCCATGACCACTTACATCACAATGCTCCTTGACTCCTGTCATCACAATGCTCCATAGCCTATGCATTCGCAATGCTACATGGTCCCTGTAATCACATTGCTCCATGATCCATTTCATCACAATGCTCTATGACCACTGTCATTACAATGCCACATTATACCTGTCATCACAATGCTCCATGGCCCCTGTCAGCACAATGTTCCATGACAGATGTCATCACTCTCCTCCATGGTCCCTGTAATCACAATGCTCCATTCCCTTGTCAACGCAATGCTCCAGAACTCTTGTCATCATAATGCTCCATGCCCGTCTCATCACAATTCTCCATGACACTTTTCATTAAAATGCTCCATGGCCTTTATCATCACAATGCTCCATGGCCCCTGTTATCACAGAGATCCATGGTACCTTTCATCACAATGCTAGATAACCTCTGTCATCACAATGCCCGATGACACCTGTCATCAGAATTGGCCATGGCCCTTGTCATCACAATGCTCCATGCCCTTGTCACCACAATGCTCCAGAACTCAGGGCATCATAATGCTCCATGCCCGTCTCATCACAATGCTCCATGACACTTGTCATCAAAATGCTCCATGGCCTTTGTCATCACAATGCTCCATGGCCCCTGTTATCACAGTGCTCCATGTTACCTTTCCTCACATTTCTCGATGACCACTGGCATCACAATGCTCCTTGACTCCTCTCATTTCATTGCTCCATGGCCTATGCATTCACAATGCTCCATGGCTCCTGTAATCACATTGCTCCATGATCCCTTTCATCACAATGCTCCAAGACCGCTGTCATCACAATGCCCCATGATGCCTATCATCATAATGCTCCAAGGCCACACTTATCACAATGCTCCATGATCCCTGTCCTCCCAATGTTCCATGACACTAGTCATCACAGTGCTCCATGACCACTTTCATCGCAATGCTCCTTGACCCCTGTCATCACAATGCTCTATGACCACTGTCATCACAATGCCACATGACACCTGTCATCACAATGCTCTATAGCCCCTGTCAGCACAATGTTCCATGACAGGTATCATCACAATGATCCATGACTGCTGTCATCACAATGTTCCCTGCCCTTATCATCTCAATGCTCCCTGGCCCCTGTCCTCACAATGCTCCATGCTCATATCATCACAATGCTCCATTACCCATGTCATCGTAGTGATCCATGACCCCTTTCATCACAATGCTCCATGACCCCAGTCATCACAATGCTCCATAGCCCTTGTCATCACAATGCTCCATTAGCCCTGTCATCACAATGTTCCATGACACCTGTCATCACAATTCGCCATGGCCCTTGACATCACAATGCTCCATGATCCATGTCATCACAATGTTCCTGGACACTTATCATCACAATGAACTATGACCACATTCATCACACTGCTCCATGGACTATGCATTCAAAATGCTCCATGGCCCCTGTAATCACATTGCTCCATGATCCCTTTCATCACAATGTTCTATGACCACTCTCATCACAATACCCCATGACGCCTATCATCATAATGCTCCAAGGCCCCTCTCATCACAATGCTCCATGAACCCTGTCATCACAATGTTCCATGACACTTTTCATTACAGTGCTCCATGAACCCCTGTCATCACAATATTCACTGCCCATGTAATCACAATGCTCCTGATCCCCTGTAATCACAGTGCTCCATACCCTTTTCATCACAATGCTCCAGAACTCTTGTCATCATAATGCTCCATGCCCGTGTCATCACAATGCTTGAAGAACCTTGTCATCACAATGCTCCATGATCCCTGTCATCACAATGTTCCATGACACTAGTCATCACAGTGCTCCATGACCCCTGTCATCACAATATTCACTGCCCATGTAATCACAATGCTCCTGTTCCCCTGTAATCACAATGCTCCATACCCTTGTCATCACAATGCTCCAGAACTCTTGTCATCATAATTCTCCATGCCCGTGTCATCACAGTGCTCCATGACCACTTTCATCACAATGCTCCTTGACCCCTGTCATAACAATGCTCTATGACCACTGTCATCACAATGCCACATGACACCTGTCATCACAATGCTCTATAGCCCCTGTCAGCACAATGTTCCATGACAGGTATCATCACAATGATCCATGACTGCTGTCATTACAATGTTCCCTGCCCTTATCATCTCAATGCTCCCTGGCCCCTGCCCTCACAATGCTCCATGCTCATATCATCACAATGCTCCATTACCCATGTCATCGTAGTGATCCATGACCCCTTTCATCACAATGCTGCATGACCCCTGTCATCACAATGCTCCATAGCCCTTGTCATCACAATGCTCCATTAGCCCTGTCATCACAATGTTCCATGACTCTTGTCATCAAAATGCCTCATGATCACAATGCTCCATGACTCCTTTCATCACATCCTCCATGATAGTTGTCATTACACTGCCCCATGACCTTTTTCAGAACAATGCTCCATGATACCAGTCATCACAATGCTCCATGACCATTGTCGTCACAATGCTCCATGCCCCTTTCAACACAATGCCCCATGACACCTGTCATCACAATTCGCCATGGCACTTGTCATCACAATGCTCCATGAACCATGTCATCACAATGTTCATGGACACTTGTCATCACAATGCTCCATGACATCTTACATCACAATGCTCCTTGACCCCTGTCATTTCATTGCTCCATGGCCTATGCATTCACAATGCTCCATGGCTCCTGTAAGCACATTGCTCCATGATCCCTTTCATCACAATGCTCCAAGACCGCTGTCATCACAATGCCCCATGACGCCTATCATCATAATGCTCCAAGGCCCCTCTCATCACAATGCTCCATGATCCCTGTCATCACAATGTTCCATGACACTAGTCATCACAGTGCTCCATGACCCCTGTCATCACAGTGCTCCATGACCCCTGTCATCACAATATTCACTGCCCATGTAATCACAATGCTCCTGGTCCCCTGTAATCATAGTGCTCCATACCCTTGTCATCACAATGCTCCAGAACTCTTGTCATCATAATGCTCCATGCCCGTGTCATCACAATGCTTGAAGAACCTTGTCATCACAATGCTCCATGAACCGTGTCATCACAAGGTTCCAGGACCCTTGTCATCACAATGATCCGTGACCCCTGTCATCTCAATGCTCCATGATCTTTGTATTCACAATGCTCCATGGCCCCTATAATTGCGGTGATCCATGACCCCTGTCATCACAATGCTCCCTGGTATATTTCATCACAATTCTAGATGACCACTGTCATCACAGTGCTCCACGGCCCCTGTCATCAGAGTCCTCCCTGATACCTTTCATCACAATTCTATATGACCGCTCTCATCACAATTCCACATGACACCTGTCATCACAATGCTCCATGAACCATGTCATCACAATGTTCATGGACAATAGTCATCACAATGCTCCATGACAACTTACATCACAATGCTCCTTGACCCCTGTCATTCCATTGCTCCATGGCCTATGCATTCACAATGCTCCATGGCTCCTGTAATCACATTGCTCCATGATCCCTTTCATCACAATGCTCCAAGCCCGCTGTCATCACAATGCCCCATGACGCCTATCATCATAATGCTCCAAGGCCCCTCTCATCACAATGCTCCATGATCCCTGTCATCACAATGTTCCATGACACTAGTCATCACAGTGCTCCATGACCCCTGTCATCACAATATTCACTGCCCATGTAATCACAATGATCCTGGTCCCCTGTAATCACAATGCTCCATACCCTTGTCATCACAATGCTCCAGAACTCTTGTCATCATAATGCTCCATTCCCGTGTCATCACAGTGCTCCATGACCACTTTCATCACAATGCTCCTTGACTCCTGTCATCACAATGATCTATGACCACTGTCATCACAATGCCACATGACACCTGTCATCACAATGCTCTATAGCCCCTGTCAGCACAATGTTCCATGACAGGTATCATCACAATGATCCATGACTGCTGTCATCACAATGTTCCCTGCCCTTGTCATTCTCAATGCTCCCTGGCCCCTGTCATCACAATGCTCCATGCTCATATCATCACAATGCTCCATTACCCATGTCATCGTAGTGATCCATGACCCCTTTCATCACAATGCTCCATGACCCCAGTCATCACAATGCTCCATAGCTCTTGTCATCACAATGCTCCATTAGCCCTGTCATCACAATGTTCCATGACTCTTGTCATCAAAATGCCTCATGATCCATTTAATCACAATGCTCCATGACTCCTTTCATCACATCCTCCATGATACTTGTCATTACACTGCCCCATGACCTTTTTCAGAACAATGCTCCATGATACCAGTCATCACAATGCTCCATGACCATTGTCGTCACAATGCTCCATGCCCCTTTCAACACAATGCTCCATGACAACTGTCATCACAATGCTCCATGGTCTTTGTCATCACAATTATACATGGCCCCTATGATCACAGTGCTCCATGACCCCTTTCATCACAATGTTCCATGACCACTGTCATCACAATGCCCCATCAACCCTGTCATCACAATGCTCCATGGCCCCTGTCATTACAATGCTCCATGACCACTGTCATCACAATGTTCCATGATCGCTGTAATCACAATGACCCATGACACCTTTCCTCAGAAGGCTCCAGTACGCCTGTCATCACAATGCTCCAATGACCGTCTCATCACAATGCTCCATGATCCCTGTCAGCACAACGTTCCATGACAATTGTCATCACAATGCTCCATGACACCTGTCATCACAATGTTGCCTGCCCATGTCATCAAAATGCTCCATGTCCCCTGTAATCACAATGTTCCATTACACCTATCTTCACAATGTTCCCTGCCCATGTCATCACAATGCTCCATTACCAATGTAATCAAAATGTTCGCCTGCCCTTGTCATCGAAATGCTCCATGGTCCCTTTAATCACAATGCTCCATGAACCCTGTCATCACAATGTTCCATGACAGTTGTCATCACAATGCTCCATGACCCTGTAATCACAATGCTCCATGCCCTTGTCATCACAATGCTCCAGAACTCTTGTCATCATAATGATGAATGCTCGTGTCATCACAAAGCTCCATGATACTTGTCATCACAATGTTCCATGGCCTTGTCATTACAATACTTCATGTCCACTGTCATCACAGTGCTCCATGATACCTTTTATCACAATTCTAGATGACCACTGTCATCACAATGCCCCAAGACACATGTCATAACAATTCGCCATGGCCCTTGCCATCACAATGCTCCATGACCCGTGTCATCACAATGGTCCAGGACACTTGTCATCACAATGATCCATGACCACTTACATCACAATGCTCCTTGACTCCTGTCATCACAATGCTCCATAGCCTATGCATTCGCAATGCTACATGGTCCCTGTAATCACATTGCTCCATGATCCATTTCATCACAATGCTCTATGACCACTGTCATTACAATGCCACATTATACCTGTCATCACAATGCTCCATGGCCCCTGTCAGCACAATGTTCCATGACAGATGTCATCACTATCCTCCATGGTCCCTGTAATCACAATGCTCCATTCCCTTGTCAACGCAATGCTCCAGAACTCTTGTCATCATAATGCTCCATGCCCGTCTCATCACAATTCTCCATGACACTTTTCATTAAAATGCTCCATGGCCTTTATCATCACAATGCTCCATGGCCCCTGTTATCACAGTGATCCATGGTATCTTTCATCACAATGCTAGATAACCTCTATCATCACAATGCCCGAGGACACCTGTCATCAGAATTGCCCATGGCCCTTGTCATCACAATGCTCCATGTCCTTGTCACCACAATGCTCCAGAACTCTGGGCATCATAATGCTCCATGCCCGTCTCATCACAATGCTCCATGACACTTGTCATCAAAATGCTCCATGGCCTTTGTCATCACAATGCTCCATGGCCCCTGTTATCATAGTGCTCCATGTTACCTTTAATCACAATTCTAGATGACCACTGTCATCACAAGGCCCCATGACACCTGTCATCACAATTCGCCATGGCCCTTGTCATCACAATGCTCCATGATCCATGTCATCACAATGTTCCTGGACACTTATCATCACAATGAACTATGACCACATTCATCACAATGCTCCATGACCCCTGTCATCACACTGCTCCATGGCCTATGCATTCAAAATGCTCCATGGCCCCTGTAATCACATTGCTCCATGATCCCTTTCATCACAATGCTCCAAGACCGCTGTCATCACAAGGCCCCATGAGGCGTATCTTCATAATGCTCCAAGGCCCCTCTCATCACAATGCTCCATGAACCCTGTCATCACAATGTTCCATGACACTTGTCATCACAGTGCTCCATGAACCCCTGTCATCACAATATTCACTGCCCATGTAATCACAATGCTCCTGGTCCCCTGTAATCACAGTGCTCCATACCCTTTTCATCACAATGCTCCAGAACTCTTGTCATCATAATGCTCCATGCCCGTGTCATCACAATGCTTGAAGAACCTTGTCATCACAATGCTCCATGAACCGTGTCATCACAAGGTTCCAGGACCCTTGTCATCACAATGATCCATGACACCTGTCATCTCAATGCTCCATGATCTTTGTATTCACAATGCTCCCTGGCCCCTATAATTGCGGTGATCCATGACCCCTGTCATCACAATGCTCCCTGGTATATTTCATCACAATTCTAGATGACCACTGTCATCACAGTGCTCCACGGCCCCTGTCGTCAGAGTCCTCCATGATACCTTTCATAACAATTCTACATGACCACTGTCATCACAATGCCCCATGACACCTGTCATCACAATTCGCCATGGCACTTGTCATCACAATGCTCCATGAACCATGTCATCACAATGTTCATGGACACTTGTCATCACAATGCTCCATGACAACTTACATCACAATGCTCCTTGACCCCTGTCATTTCATTGCTCCATGGCCTATGCATTCACATTGCTCCATGGCTCCTGTAAGCACATTGCTCCATGATCCATTTCATCACAATGTTCTATGACCACTCTCATCACAATATCCCATGACGCCTATCATCATAATGCTCCAAGGCCCCTCTCATCACAATGCTCCTTGAACCCTGTCATCACAATGTTCAATGACACTTTTCATCACAGTGCTCCATGAACGCCTGTCATCACAATATTCACTGCCCATGTAATCACAATGCTCCTGGTCCCCTGTAATCACAGTGCTCCATACCCTTTTCATCACAATGCTCCAGAACTCTTGTCATCACTATGCTCCATGCCCTTGTCACCACAATGCTCCAGAACGCTTGGCATCATAATGCTCCATGCCCGTCTCATCACAATGCTCCATGACACTTGTCATCAAAATGCTCCATGGCCTTTGTCATCACAATGCTCCATGGCTCCTGTTATCACAGTGCTCCATGTTACCTTTCCTCACAATTCTCGATGACCACTGTCATCACAATGCCCCATGACACCTGTCATCACAATTCGCCATGGTCCTTGTCATCACAATGATCCATGATCCATGTCATCACAATGTTCATGGACACTTGTCATCACAATGCTCCATGACAACTTACATCACAATGCTCCTTGACCCCTGTCATTTCATTGCTCCATGGCCTATGCATTCACAATGCTCCATGGCTCCTGTAATCACATTGCTCCATGATCCCTTTCATCACAATGCTCCAAGACCGCTGTCATCACAATGCCCCATGATGCCTATCATCAAAATGCTCCAAGGCCACTCTTATCACAATGCTCCATGATCCCTGTCCTCCCAATATTCCATGACACTAGTCATCACAGTGCTCCATGACCCCTGTCATCACAATATTCACTGCCCATGTAATCACAATGCTCCTGTTCCCCTGTAATCACAATGCTCCATACCCTTGTCATCACAATGCTCCAGAACTCTTGTCATCATAATTCTCCATGCCCGTGTCATCACAGTGCTCCATGACCACTTTCATCACAATGCTCCTTGACCCCTGTCATAACAATGCTCTATGACCACTGTCATCACAATGCCACATGACACCTGTCATCACAATGCTCTATAGCCCCTGTCAGCACAATGTTCCATGACAGGTATCATCACAATGATCAATGACTGCTGTCATCACAATGTTCCCTGCCCTTATCATCTCAATGCTCCCTGGCCCCTGTCCTCACAATGCTCCATGCTCATATCATCACAATGCTCCATTACCCATGTCATCGTAGTGATCCATGACCCCTTTCATCACAATGCTGCATGACACCTGTCATCACAATGCTCCATAGCCCTTGTCATCACAATGCTCCATTAGCCCTGTCATCACAATGTTCCATGACTCTTGTCATCAAAATGCCTCATGATCACAATGCTCCATGACTCCTTTCATCACATCCTCCATGATACTTGTCATTACACTGCCCCATGACCTTTTTCAGAACAATGCTCCATGATACCAGTCATCACAATGCTCCATGACCATTGTCGTCACAATGCTCCATGCCCCTTTCAACACAATGCCCCATGACACCTGTCATCACAATTCGCCATGGCACTTGTCATCACAATGCTCCATGAACCATGTCATCACAATGTTCATGGACACTTGTCATCACAATGCTCCATGACATCTTACATCACAATGCTCCTTGACCCCTGTCATTTCATTGCTCCATGGCCTATGCATTCACAATGCTCCATGGCTCCTGTAAGCACATTGCTCCATGATCCCTTTCATCACAATGCTCCAAGACCGCTGTCATCACAATGCCCCATGACGCCTATCATCATAATGCTCTAAGGCCCCTCTCATCACAATGCTCCATGATCCCTGTCATCACAATGTTCCATGACACTAGTCATCACAGTGCTCCATGACCCCTGTCATCACAGTGCTCCATGACCCCTGTCATCACAATATTCACTGCCCATGTAATCACAATGCTCCTGGTCCCCTGTAATCATAGTGCTCCATACCCTTGTCATCACAATGCTCCAGAACTCTTGTCATCATAATGCTCCATGCCCGTGTC
The DNA here is from genome assembly GCF_965194805.1 of Balaenoptera borealis. Classification (NCBI taxonomy): domain Eukaryota; kingdom Metazoa; phylum Chordata; class Mammalia; order Artiodactyla; family Balaenopteridae; genus Balaenoptera; species Balaenoptera borealis. Next base: position 138,797 of record NW_028122960.1, read on the forward strand.
ATCACAATGCTTGAAGAACCTTGTCATCACAATGCTCCATGAACCGTGTCATCACAAGGTTCCAGGACCCTTGTCATCACAATGATCCGTGACCCCTGTCATCTCAATGCTCCATGATCTTTGTATTCACAATGCTCCATGGCCCCTATAATTGCGGTGATCCATGACCCCTGTCATCACAATGCTCCCTGGTATATTTCATCACAATTCTAGATGACCACTGTCATCACAGTGCTCCACGGCCCCTGTCATCAGAGTCCTCCCTGATACCTTTCATCACAATTCTATATGACCGCTCTCATCACAATTCCACATGACACCTGTCATCACAATGCTCCATGAACCATGTCATCACAATGTTCATGGACAATAGTCATCACAATGCTCCATGACAACTTACATCACAATGCTCCTTGACCCCTGTCATTCCATTGCTCCATGGCCTATGCATTCACAATGCTCCATGGCTCCTTTAATCACATTGCTCCATGATCCCTTTCATCACAATGCTCCAAGCCCGCTGTCATCACAATGCCCCATGACGCCTATCATCATAATGCTCCAAGGCCCCTCTCATCACAATGCTCCATGATCCCTGTCATCACAATGTTCCATGACACTAGTCATCACAATGCTCCAAGACCGCTGTCATCACAATGCCCCATGACGCCTATCATCATAATGCTCCAAGGCCCCTCTCATCACAGTGCTCCATGATCCCTCTCATCACAATGTTCCATGACACTAGTCATCACAGTGCTCCATGACCCCTGTCATCACAATATTCACTGCCCATGTAATCACAATGCTCCTGGTCCCCTTTAATCACAATGCTCCATACCCTTGTCATCACAATGCTCCAGAACTCTTGTCATCATAATGCTCCATTCCCGTGTCATCACAGTGCTCCATGACCACTTTCATCACAATGCTCCTTGACCCCTGTCATCACAATGCTCTATGACCACTGTCATCACAATGCCACATGACACCTGTCATCACAATGCTTTATAGCCCCTGTCAGCACAATGTTCCATGACAGGTATCATCACAATGATCCATGACTGCTGTCATCACAATGTTCCCTGCCCTTGTCATTCTCAATGCTCCCTGGCCCCTGTCATCACAATGCTCCATGCTCATATCATCACAATGCTCCATTACCCATGTCATCGTAGTGATCCATGACCCCTTTCATCACAATGCTCCATGACCCCAGTCATCATAAAGCTCCATAGCTCTTGTCATCACAATGCTCCATTAGCCCTGTCATCACAATGTTCCATGACTCTTGTCATCAAAATGCCTCATGATCCATTTAATCACAATGCTCCATGAGTCCTTTCATCACATCCTCCATGATACTTGTCATTACACTGCCCCATGACCTTTTTCAGAACAATGCTCCATGATACCAGTCATCACAATGCTCCATGACCATTGTCGTCACAATGCTCCATGCCCCTTTCAACACAATGCTCCATGACAACTGTCATCACAATGCTCCATGGTCTTTGTCATCACAATTATACATGGCCCCTGTGATCACAGTGCTCCATGACCCCTTTCATCACAATGTTCCATGACCACTGTCATCACAATGCCCCATGAACCCTGTCATCACAATGCTCCATGGCCCCTGTCATTACAATGCTCCATGACCACTGTCATCACAATGTTCCATGATCGCTGTAATCACAATGACCCATGACACCTTTCCTCAGAAGGCTCCAGTACGCCTGTCATCACAATGCTCCAATGACCGTCTCATCACAATGCTCCATGATCCCTGTCAGCACAACGTTCCATGACAATTGTCATCAAAATGCTCCATGACACCTGTCATCAAAATGTTGCCTGCCCATGTCATCAAAATGCTCCATGTCCCCTGTAATCACAATGTTCCATTACACCTGTCTTAACAATGTTCCCTGCCCATGTCATCACAATGCTCCATTACCAATGTAGTCAAAATGTTCGCCTGCCCTTGTCATCGAAATGCTCCATGGTCCCTTTAATCACAATGCTCCATGAACCCTGTCATCACAATGTTCCATGACAGTTGTCATCACAATGCTCCATGACCCTGTAATCACAATGCTCTATGCCCTTGTCATCACAATGCTCCTTGACCCCTGTCATCACAATGCTCTATGACCACTGTCATCACAATGCCACATGACACCTGTCATCACAATGCTCTATAGCCCCTGTCAGCACAATGTTCCATGACAGGTATCATCACAATGATCCATGACTGCTGTCATCACAATGTTCCCTGCCCTTGTCATTCTCAATGCTCCCTGGCCCCTGTCATCACAATGCTCCATGCTCATATCATCACAATGCTCCATTACCCATGTCATCGTAGTGATCCATGACCCCTTTCATCACAATGCTCCATGACCCCAGTCATCACAAAGCTCCATAGCTCTTGTCATCACAATGCTCCATTAGCCCTGTCATCACAATGTTCCATGACTCTTGTCATCAAAATGCCTCATGATCCATTTAATCACAATGCTCCATGAGTCCTTTCATCACATCCTCCATGATACTTGTCATTACACTGCCCCATGACCTTTTTCAGAACAATGCTCCATGATACCAGTCATCACAATGCTCCATGACCATTGTTGTCACAATGCTCCATGCCCCTTTCAACACAATGCTCCATGACAACTGTCATCACAATGCTCCATGGTCTTTGTCATCACAATTATACATGGCCCCTGTGATCACAGTGCTCCATGACCCCTTTCATCACAATGTTCCATGACCACTGTCATCACAATGCCCCATGACCCCTGTCATCACAATGCTCCATGGCCCCTGTCATTACAATGCTCCATGACCACTGTCATCACAATGTTCCATGATCGCTGTAATCACAATGACCCATGACACCTTTCCTCAGAAGGCTCCAGTACGCCTGTCATCACAATGCTCCAATGACCGTCTCATCACAATGCTCCATGATCCCTGTCAGCACAACGTTCCATGACAATTGTCATCACAATGCTCCATGACACCTGTCATCACAATGTTGCCTGCCCATGTCATCAAAATGCTCCATGTCCCCTGTAATCACAATGTTCCATTACACCTGTCTTCACAATGTTCCCTGCCCATGTCATCACAATGCTCCATTACCAATGTAATCAAAATGTTCGCCTGCCCTTGTCATCGAAATGCTCCATGGTCCCTTTAATCACAATGCTCCATGAACCCTGTCATCACAATGTTCCATGACATTTGTCATCACAATGCTCCATGACCCTGTAATCACAATGCTCCATGCCCTTGTCATCACAATGCTCCAGAACTCTTGTCATCATAATGATGAATGCACGTGTCATCACAAAGCTCCATGATACTTGTCATCACAATGTTCCATGGCCTTGTCATTACAATACCCCATGGCCCCTGTCATCACAGTGCTCCATGATACCTTTTATCACAGTTCTAGATGACCACTGTCATCACAATGCCCCAAGACACATGTCATCACAATTCGCCATGGCCCTTGCCATCACAATGCTCCATGACCCGTGTCATCACAATGGTCCAGGACACTTGTCATCACAATGATCCATGACCACTTACATCACAATGCTCCTTGACTCCTGTCATCACAATGCTCCATAGCCTATGCATTCGCAATGCTACATGGTCCCTGTAATCACATTGCTCCATGATCCATTTCATCACAATGCTCTATGACCCCTGTCATTACAATGACACATTATACCTGTCATCACGATGCTCCATGGCCCCTGTCAGCACAATGTTCCATGACAGATGTCATCACTCTCCTCCATGGTCCCTGTAATCACAATGCTCCATTCCCTTGTCAACGCAATGCTCCAGAACTCTTGTCATCATAATGCTCCATGCCCGTCTCATCACAATTCTCCATGACACTTTTCATTAAAATGCTCCATGGCCTTTATCATCACAATGCTCCATGGCCCCTGTTATCACAGTGATCCATGGTACCTTTCATCACAATGCTAGATAACCTCTGTCATCACAATGCCCGAGGACACCTGTCATCAGAATTGGCCATGGCCCTTGTCATCACAATGCTCCATGCCCTTGTCACCACAATGCTCCAGAACTCTGGGCATCATAATGCTCCATGTCCGTCTCATCACAATGCTCCATGACACTTGTCATCAAAATGCTCCATGGCCTTTGGCATCACAATGCTCCATGGCCCCTGTTATCATAGTGCTCCATGTTACCGTTCATCACAATTCTAGATGACCACTGTCATCACAAGGCCCCATGACACCTGTCATCACAATTCGCCATGGCCCTTGTCATCACAATGCTCCATGATCCATGTCATCACAATGTTCCTGGACACTTATCATCAAAATGAACTATGACCACATTCATCACAATGCTCCATGACCCCTGTCATCACACTGCTCCATGGCCTATGCATTCAAAATGCTCCATGGCCCCTGTAATCACATTGCTCCATGATCCCTTTCATCACAATGTTCTATGACCACTCTCATCACAATACCCCATGACGCCTATCATCATAATGCTCCAAGGCCCCTCTCATCACAATGCTCCATGAACCCTGTCATCACAATGTTCCATGACTCTTGTCATCACAGTGCTCCATGAACCCCTGCCATCACAATATTCACTGCCCATGTAATCACAATGCTCCTGGTCCCCTGTAATCACAGTGCTCCATACCCTTTTCATCACAATGCTCCAGAACTCTTGTCATCATAATGCTCCATGCCCGTGTCATCACAATTCTTGAAGAACCTTGTCATCACAATGCTCCATGAACCGTGTCATCACAAGGTTCCAGGACCCTTGTCATCACAATGATCCATGACCCCTGTCATCTCAATGCTCCATGATCTTTGTATTCACAATGCTCCATGGCCCCTATAATTGCGGTGATCCATGACCCCTGTCATCACAATGCTCCCTGGTATATTTCATCACAATTCTAGATGACCAGTGTCATCACAGTGCTCCACGGCCCCTGTCGTCAGAGTCCTCCATGATACCTTTCATTACAATTCTACATGACCACTGTCATCACAATGCCCCATGACACCTGTCATCACAATTCGCCATGGCACTTGTCATCACAATGCTCCATGAACCATGTCATCACAATGTTCATGGACACTTGTCATCACAATGCTCCATGACAACTTACATCACAATGCTCCTTGACCCCTGTCATTTCATTGCTCCATGGCCTATGCATTCACAATGCTCCATGGCTCCTGTAAGCACATTGCTCCATGATCCCTTTCATCACAATGTTCTATGACCACTCTCATCACAATATCCCATGACGCCTATCATCATAATGCTCCAAGGCCCCTCTCATCACAATGCTCCATGAACCCTGTCATCAAAATGTTCAATGACACATGTCATCACAGTGCTCCATGAACGCCTGTCATCACAATATTCACTGCCCATGTAATCACAATGCTCCTGGTCCCCTGTAATCACAGTGCTCCATACCCTTTTCATCACAATGCTCCAGAACTCTTGTCATCACTATGCTCCATGCCCTTGTCACCACAATGCTCCAGAACGCTTGGCATCATAATGCTCCATGCCCGTCTCATCACAATGCTCCATGACACTTGTCATCAAAATGCTCCATGGCCTTTGTCATCACAATGCTCCATGGCTCCTGTTATCACAGTGCTCCATGTTACCTTTCCTCACAATTCTCGATGACCACTGTCATCACAATGCCCCATGACACCTGTCATCACAATTCGCCATGGCCCTTGTCATCACAATGATCCATGATCCATGTCATCACAATGTTCATGGACATTTGTCATCACAATGCTCCATGACAACTTACATCACAATGCTCCTTGACCCCTGTCATTTCATTGCTCCATGGCCTATGCATTCACAATGCTCCATGGCTCCTGTAATCACATTGCTCCATGATCCCTTTCATCACAATGCTCCAAGACCGCTGTCATCACAATGCCCCATGATGCCTATCATCATAATGCTCCAAGGCCACTCTTATCACAATGCTCCATGATCCCTGTCCTCCCAATATTCCATGACACTAGTCATCACAGTGCTCCATGACCCCTGTCATCACAATATTCACTGCCCATGTAATCACAATGCTCCTGGTCCCCTGTAATCACAATGCTCCATACCCTTGTCATCACAATGCTCCAGAACTCTTGTCATCATAATTCTCCATGCCCGTGTCATCACAGTGCTCCATGACCACTTTCATCACAATGCTCCTTGACCCCTGTCATAACAATGCTCTATGACCACTGTCATCACAATGCCACATGACACCTGTCATCACAATGCTCTATAGCCCCTGTCAGCACAATGTTCCATGACAGGTATCATCACAATGATCCATGACTGCTGTCATCACAATGTTCCCTGCCCTTATCATCTCAATGCTCCCTGGCCCCTGTCCTCACAATGCTCCATGCTCATATCATCACAATGCTCCATTATCCATGTCATCGTAGTGATCCATGACCCCTTTCATCACAATGCTCCATGACCCCAGTCATCACAATGCTCCATAGCCCTTGTCATCACAATGCTCCATTAGCCCTGTCATCACAATGTTCCATGACTCTTGTCATCAAAATGCCTCATGATCACAATGCTCCATGACTCCTTTCATCACATCCTCCATGATACTTGTCATTACACTGCCCCATGACCTTTTTCAGAACAATGCTCCATGATACCAGTCATCACAATGCTCCATGACCATTGTCGTCACAATGCTCCATGCCCCTTTCAACACAATGCCCCATGACACTTGTCATCACAATTCGCCATGGCACTTTTCATCACAATGCTCCATGAACCATGTCATCACAATGTTCATGGACACTTGTCATCACAATGCTCCATGACATCTTACATCACAATGCTCCTTGACCCCTGTCATTTCATTGCTCCATGGCCTATGCATTAACAATGCTCCATGGCTCCTGTAAGCACATTGCTCCATGATCCCTTTCATCACAATGCTCCAAGACCGCTGTCATCACAATGCCCCATGACGCCTATCATCATAATGCTCTAAGGCCCCTCTCATCACAATGCTCCATGATCCCTGTCATCACAATGTTCCATGACACTAGTCATCACAGTGCTCCATGACCCCTGTCATCACAGTGCTCCATGACCCCTGTCATCACAATATTCACTGCCCATGTAATCACAATGCTCCTGGTCCCCTGCAATCATAGTGCTCCATACCCTTGTCATCACAATGCTCCAGAACTCTTGTCATCATAATGCTCCATGCCCGTGTCATCACAATGCTTGAAGAACCTTGTCATCACAATGCTCCATGAACCGTGTCATCACAGGGTTCCAGGACCCTTGTCATCACAATGATCCGTGACCCCTGTCATCTCAATGCTCCATGATCTTTGTATTCACAATGCTCCATGGCCCCTATAATTGCGGTGATCCATGACCCCTGTCATCACAATGCTCCCTGGTATATTTCATCACAATTCTAGATGACCACTGTCATCACAGTGCTCCACGGCCCCTGTCATCAGAGTCCTCCCTGATACCTTTCATCACAATTCTATATGACCGCTCTCATCACAATTCCACATGACACCTGTAATCACAATGCTCCATGAACCATGTCATCACAATGTTCATGGACAATAGTCATCACAATGCTCCATGACAACTTACATCACAATGCTCCTTGACCCCTGTCATTCCATTGCTCCATGGCCTATGCATTCACAATGCTCCATGGCTCCTGTAATCACATTGCTCCATGATCCCTTTCATCACAATGCTCCAAGCCCGCTGTCATCACAATGCCCCATGACGCCTATCATCATAATGCTCCAAGGCCCCTCTCATCACAATGCTCCATGATCCCTGTCATCACAATGTTCCATGACACTAGTCATCACAGTGCTCCATGACCCCTGTCATCACAATATTCACTGCCCATGTAATCACAATGATCCTGGTCCCCTGTAATCACAATGCTCCATACCCTTGTCATCACAATGCTCCAGAACCCTTGTCATCATAATGCTCCATTCCCGTGTCATCACAGTGCTCCATGACCACTTTCATCACAATGCTCCTTGACCCCTGTCATCACAATTCTCTATGACCACTGTCATCACAATGCCACATGACACCTGTCATCACAATGCTCTATAGCCCCTGTCAGCACAATGTTCCATGACAGGTATCATCACAATGATCCATGACTGCTGTCATCACAATGTTCCCTGCCCTTGTCATTCTCAATGCTCCCTGGCCCCTGTCATCACAATGCTCCATGCTCATATCATCACAATGCTCCATTACCCATGTCATCGTAGTGATCCATGACCCCTTTCATCACAATGCTCCATGACCCCAGTCATCACAAAGCTCCATAGCTCTTGTCATCACAATGCTCCATTAGCCCTGTCATCACAATGTTCCATGACTCTTGTCATCAAAATGCCTCATGATCCATTTAATCACAATGCTCCATGAGTCCTTTCATCACATCCTCCATGATACTTGTCATTACACTGCCCCATGACCTTTTTCAGAACAATGCTCCATGATACCAGTCATCACAATGCTCCATGACCATTGTCGTCACAATGCTCCATGCCCCTTTCAACACAATGCTCCATGACAACTGTCATCACAATGCTCCATGGTCTTTGTCATCACAATTATACATGGCCCCTGTGATCACAGTGCTCCATGACCCCTTTCATCACAATGTTCCATGACCACTGTCATCACAATGCCCCATGACCCCTGTCATCACAATGCTCCATGGCCCCTGTCATTACAATGCTCCATGACCACTGTCATCACAATGTTCCATGATCGCTGTAATCACAATGACCCATGACACCTTTCCTCAGAAGGCTCCAGTACGCCTGTCATCACAATGCTCCAATGACCGTCTCATCACAATGCTCCATGATCCCTGTCAGCACAACGTTCCATGACAATTGTCATCAAAATGCTCCATGACACCTGTCATCACAATGTTGCCTGCCCATGTCATCAAAATGCTCCATGTCCCCTGTAATCACAATGTTCCATTACACCTGTCTTCACAATGTTCCCTGCCCATGTCATCACAATGCTCCATTACCAATGTAATCAAAATGTTCGCCTGCCCTTGTCATCGAAATGCTCCATGGTCCCTTTAATCACAATGCTCCATGAACCCTGTCATCACAATGTTCCATGACAGTTGTCATCACAATGCTCCATGACCCTGTAATCACAATGCTCCATGCCCTTGTCATCACAATGCTCCAGAACTCTTGTCATCATAATGATGAATGCACGTGTCATCACAAAGCTCCATGATACTTGTCATCACAATGTTCCATGGCCTTGTCATTACAATACTCCATGGCCCCTGTCATCACAGTGCTCCATGATACCTTTTATCACAGTTCTAGATGACCACTGTCATCACAATGCCCCAAGACACATGTCATCACAATTCGCCATGGCCCTTGCCATCACAATGCTCCATGACCCGTGTCATCACAATGGTCCAGGACACTTGTCATCACAATGATCCATGACCACTTACATCACAATGCTCCTTGACTCCTGTCATCACAATGCTCCATAGCCTATGCATTTGCAATGCTACATGGTCCCTGTAATCACATGGCTCCATGATCCATTTCATCACAATGCTCTATGACCCCTGTCATTACAATGCCACATTATACCTGTCATCACAATGCTCCATGGCCCCTGTCAGCACAATGTTCCATGACAGATGTCATCACTCTCCTCCATGGTCCCTGTAATCACAATGCTCCATTCCCTTGTCAACGCAATGCTCCAGAACTCTTGTCATCATAATGCTCCATGGCCGTCTCATCACAATTCTCCATGACACTTTTCATTAAAATGCTCCATTGCCTTTATAATCACAATGCTCCATGTCCCCTGTTATTACAGTGATCCATGGTACCTTTCATCACAATGCTAGATAACCTCTGTCATCACAATGCCCGATGACACCTGTCATCAGAATTGTCCATGGCCCATGTCATCACAATGCTCCATGCCCTTGTCACCACAATGATCCAGAACTCTGGGCATCATAATGCTCCATGCCCGTCTCATCACAATGCTCCATGACACTTGTCATCAAAATGCTCCATGGCCTTTGTCATCACAATGCTCCATGACCCCTGTTATCACAGTGCTCCATGTTACCTTTCATCACAATTCTAGATGACCACTGTCATCACAAGGCCCCATGACACCTGTCATCACAATTCGCCATGGCCCTTGTCATCACAATGCTCCATGATCCATGTCATCACAATGTTCCTGGACACTTATCATCACAATGAACTATGACCACATTCATCACAATGCTCCATGACCCCTGTCATCACACTGCTCCATGGCCTATGCATTCAAAATGCTCCATGGCCCCTGTAATCACATTGCTCCATGATCCCTTTCATCACAATATTCTAATGTTCTATGACCACTCTCATCACAATACGCCATGACGCCTATCATCATAATGCTCCAAGGCCCCTCTCATCACAATGCTCCATGAACCCTGTCATCACAATGTTCCATGACACTTGTCATCACAGTGCTCCATGAACCCCTGTCATCACAATAATCACTGCCCATGTAATCACAATGATCCTGGTCCCCTGTAATCACAATGCTCCATACCCTTATCATCACAATGCTCCAGAACTCTTGTCATCATAATGCTCCATGCTCGTGTCATCACAATGCTCCATGACCACTTTCATCGCAATGCTCCTTGACCCCTGTCATCGCAATGCTCCATGGCCTATGTATTCACAATGCTCCATGGCCCCTGTAATCACATTGCTCCATGACCCTTTTCATCACAATGCTCTATGAGCACTGTCATCACAAGGCCACACGACACCTGTCATCACAATGCTCTATGGCCCCTGTCAGCACAATGTTCCATGACAGATATCATCACAATGATCCATGACCACTCTCATCACAATGTTCCCTGCCCTTGTCATCTCAATGCTCCCTGGCCCCTGTAATCACAATGCTCCATACCCTTGTCATCGCAATCCTCCAGATCACTTCTCATCATAATGCTCCATGCCCGTGTCATCACAATGCTCCATGGCCCCTGTCATCACAGTGCTCCGTGATACCATTCATCATAATGATAGATGACCACTGTCATCACAATGCTCCATGACACCTGTCATCAGAATTGGCCATGGCCCTTGTCATCACAATGCTCCAGGACACTTGTCTTCACAATGTTCCATGGCGCATTTCATCACAATGCTCCATGACCACTTTCATCAAATTGCTCCATGATGCCTGTCATCACAATGCTCCATGGCCTTTGTCATCAAAATTCTACATGGCCCCTGTAATAACAGTGCTTCAGGACAACTTTTATCACAATGCTCCATGACCACTCTCATCACAATGCCAGATAAGACCTTTCATGACAATGCTCCATGGCCCTTGTCATCACAATATTCTATGACTTCTGTCATCACAATGCTCCATGCCCCTGTCATCACAATGCCCCATCACCCCTGCTATTACAATGCTCCATGACCCCTGTCGTCGCAATGCTCCGAAACCCTTGTCATCACAATATTCCATGATCCGTGTAATCACGATGATCCATGAACCATTTCTGTACAATGCTCCAGTACCCCTTTCATTAAAATGCTCCATGGCACTTGTCATCAGAATGCTCCAGGAACCCTTCCATCACAATAATCCATGACCCGTTTCCTCACAATTCTCCAGGACCGCTTTCATCACAATGCTCCATTCCCTTGTCATCTCAATGCTTCATGGCCCCTGTCATCAAAATGATCCATGCCCTTGTCATCAAAATGCTCCAGAACTCTTGTCATCACTATGCTCCATGCCCATGTCATCAAAATGCTGCATGGCCCCTGTCATCACAATGCTGCAGGACCCCTGTCATCACAATGCTCCATGCCCGTATCATCACAATGCTCCATTACCCATGTCATCGTAGTGATCCATGACCCCTTTCATCACAATGCTGCATGACACCTGTCATCACAATGCTCCGTGGTCTTTGTCATCAAAATTCTCCATGACCACTGTCATCACCATGCCCCATGACCCCATTCATCACAATGCTCCATAGCCCTTGTCATCACAATGCTCCATTAGCCCTGTCATCACTATGTTCCATGACTCTTGTCATCAAAATGCCTCATGATCCATTTAATCACAATGCTCCATGACTCCTTTCATCACATCCTCCATGATACTTGTCAATACACTGCCCCATGACCTCTTTCAGAACAATGCTCCATGATACCAGTCATCACAATGCTCCATGACCATTGTCGTCACAATGCTCCATGCCCCTTTCAACACAATGCTCCATGACAACTGTCATCACAATGCTCCATGGCCTTTGTCATCACAATTATACATGGCCCCTGTGATCACAGTGCTCCATGACCCCTTTCATCACAATGCTCCATGACCACTGTCATCACAATGCCCCATGACCCCTGTCATCACAATGCTCCATGGCCCCTGTCATTACAATGCTCCATGACCACTGTCATCACAATGTTCCATGATCGCTGTAATCACAATGACTCATGACACCTTTCCTCAGAAGGCTCCAGTACGCCTGTCATCACAATGCTCCAATGACCGTCTCATCACAATGCTCCATGATCCCTGTCAGCACAACGTTCCATGACAATTGTCATCCCAATGCTCCATGACACCTGTCATCACAATGTTGCCTGCCCATGTCATCAAAATGCTCCATGTCCCCTGTAAACACAATGTTCCATTACACCTGTCTTCACAGTGTTCCCTGCCCATGTCATCACAATGCTCCATTACCAATGTAATCAAAATGTTCGCCTGCCCTTGTCATCAAAATGCTCCATGGCCCCTTTAATCACAATGCTCCATGAACCCTGTCATCACAATGTTCCATGACAGTTGTCATCACAATGCTCCATGACCCTGTAATCACAATGCTCCATGCCCTTGTCATCACAATGCTCCAGAACTCTTGTCATGATAATGATGAATGCTCGTGTCATCACAAAGCTCCATGATACTTGTCATCACAATGTTCCATGGCCTTGTCATTACAATACTCCATGGCCCCTGTCATCACAGTGCTCCATGATACCTTTTATCACAATTCTAGATGACCACTGTCATCACAATGCCCCAAGACACATGTCATCACAATTCGGCATGGCCCTTGCCATCACAATGCTCCATGACCCGTGTCATCACTGTGGTCCAGGACACTTGTCATCACAATGATCCATGACCCCTGTCATCACACTGCTCCATGGCCTATGCATTCAAAATGCTCCATGGCCCCTGTAATCACATTGCTCCATTATGCCTTTCATCACGATGTTCTATGACCACTCTCATCACAATACCCCATGACGCCTATCATCATATTGCTCCAAGGCCCCTCTCATCACAATGCTCCATGAACCCTGTCATCACAATGTTCCATGACACTTGTCATCACAGTGCTCCATGAACCCCTGTCATCACAATATTCACTGCCCATGTAATCACAACGCGCCTGGTCCCTTCTAATCACAGTGCTCCATACCCTTTTCATCACAATGCTCCAGAACTCTTGTCATCATAATGCTCCATGCCCATGTCATCACAATGCTTGAAGAACCTTGTCATCACAATGCTCCATGAACCGTGTCATCACAAGGTTCCAGGAACCTTGTCATCACAATGATCCATGATCCCTGTCATCTCAATGCTCCATGATCTTTGTATTCACAATGCTCCATGGCCCCTATAATTGCGGTGATCCATGACCCCTGTCATCACAATGCTCCCTGGTATATTTCATCACAATTCTAGATGACCAGTGTCATCACCGTGCTCCACGGCCCCTGTCGTCAGAGTCCTCCATGATACCGTTCATTACAATTCTACATGACCACTGTTATCACAATGCCCCTTGACACCTGTCATCACAATTCGCCATGGCACTTGTCATCACAATGCTCCATGAACCATGTCATCACAATGTACATGGACACTTGTCATCACAATGCTCCATGACAACTTACATCACAATGCTCCTTGACCCCTGTCATTTCATTGCTCCATGGCCTATGCATTCACAATGCTCCATGGCTCCTGTAATCACATTGCTCCATGATCCCTTTCATCACAATGCTCCAAGACAGCTGGCCTCACAATGCCCCATGACGCCTATCATCATAATGCTCCAAGGCCCCTCTCATCACAATACTCCATGATCCCTGTCATCACAATGTTCCATGACACTAGTCATCACAGTGCTCCATGACCCCTGTCATCACAATATTTACTGCCCATGTAATCGCAATGCTCCTGTTCCACTGTAATCACAATGCTCCATACCCTTGTCATCACAATGCTCCAGAACTCTTGTCATCATAATGCTCCATGCCCGTGTCATCACAGTGCTCCATGACCACTTTCTTCACAATGCTCCTTGACCCCTGTCATCACAATGCTCTATGACCACTGTCATCACAATGCCACATGACACCTGTAATCACATTGCTCCATGCTCCTTTTCATCACAATGCTCTATGACCACTGTCATCACAATGCCACATGACACCTGTCATCACAATGCTCTATAGCCCCTGTCAGCACAATGTTCCTTGACAGGTATCATCACAATGATCCATGACTGCTGTCATCACAATGTTCCCTGCCCTTGTCATTCTCAATGCTCCCTGGCCCCTGTCATTACAATGCTCCATGCTCATATCATCACAATGCTCCATTACCCATGTCATCGTAGTGATCCATGACCCCTTTCATCACAATGCTCCATGACCCCAGTCATCACAATGCTCCATAGCTCTTGTCATCACAATGCTCCATTAGCCCTGTCATCACAATGTTCCATGACTCTTGTCATCAAAATGCCTCATGATCCATTTAATCACAATGCTCCATGAGTCCTTTCATCACATCCTCCATGATACTTGTCATTACACTGCCCCATGACCTTTTTCAGAACAATGCTCCATGATACCAGTCATCACAATGCTCCATGACCATTGTCGTCACAATGCTCCATGCCCGTTTCAACACAATGCTCCATGACAACTGTCATTACAATGCTCCATGGCCTTTGTCATCACAATTATACATGGCCCCTGTGATCACAATGCCCCATGACTCCTGTCATCACAATGCTCCATGGCCCCTGTCATTACAATGCTCCATGACCACTGTCATCACAATGTTCCATGATCGCTGTAATCACAATGACTCATGACACCTTTCCTCAGAAGGCTCCAGTACGCCTGTCATCACAATGCTCCAATGACCGTCTCATCACAATGCTCCATGATCCCTGTCAGCACAACGTTCCATGACAATTGTCATCACAATGCTCCATGACACCTGTCATCACAATGTTGCCTGCCCATGTCATCAAAATGCTCCATGTCCCCTGTAATCACAATGTTCCATTACACCTGTCTTCACAATGTTCCCTGCCCATGTCATCACAATGCTCCATTACCAATGTAATCAAAATGTTCGCCTGCCCTTGTCATCAAAATGCTCCATGGCCCCTTTAATCACAATGCTCCATGAACCCTGTCATCACAATGTTCCATGACAGTTGTCATCACAATGCTCCATGACCCTGTAATCACAATGCTCCATGCCCTTGTCATCACAATGCTCCAGAACTCTTGTCATCACAATGATGAATGCTCGTGTCATCACAAAGCTCCATGATACTTGTCATCACAATGTTCCATGGCCTTGTCATTACAATACTCCATGGCCCCTGTCATCACCGTGCTCCATGATACCTTTTATCACAATTCTAGATGACCACTGTCATCACAATGCCCCAAGACACATGTCATCACAATTCGCCATGGCCCTTGCCATCACAATGCTCCATGACCCGTGTCATCACAATGGTCCAGGACACTTGTCATCACAATGATCCATGACCACTTACATCACAATGCTCCTTGACTCCTGTCATCACAATGCTCCATAGCCTATGCATTCGCAATGCTACATGGTCCCTGTAATCACATTGCTCCATGATCCATTTCATCACAATGCTCTATGACCACTGTCATTACAATGCCACATTATACCTGTCATCACAATGCTCCATGGCCCCTGTCAGCACAATGTTCCATGACAGATGTCATCACTCTCCTCCATGGTCCCTGTAATCACAATGCTCCATTCCCTTGTCAACGCAATGCTCCAGAACTCTTGTCATCATAATGCTCCATGCCCGTCTCATCACAATTCTCCATGACACTTTTCATTAAAATGCTCCATGGCCTTTATCATCACAATGCTCCATGGCCCCTGTTATCACAGAGATCCATGGTACCTTTCATCACAATGCTAGATAACCTCTGTCATCACAATGCCCGATGACACCTGTCATCAGAATTGGCCATGGCCCTTGTCATCACAATGCTCCATGCCCTTGTCACCACAATGCTCCAGAACTCAGGGCATCATAATGCTCCATGCCCGTCTCATCACAATGCTCCATGACACTTGTCATCAAAATGCTCCATGGCCTTTGTCATCACAATGCTCCATGGCCCCTGTTATCACAGTGCTCCATGTTACCTTTCCTCACATTTCTCGATGACCACTGGCATCACAATGCTCCTTGACTCCTCTCATTTCATTGCTCCATGGCCTATGCATTCACAATGCTCCATGGCTCCTGTAATCACATTGCTCCATGATCCCTTTCATCACAATGCTCCAAGACCGCTGTCATCACAATGCCCCATGATGCCTATCATCATAATGCTCCAAGGCCACACTTATCACAATGCTCCATGATCCCTGTCCTCCCAATGTTCCATGACACTAGTCATCACAGTGCTCCATGACCACTTTCATCGCAATGCTCCTTGACCCCTGTCATCACAATGCTCTATGACCACTGTCATCACAATGCCACATGACACCTGTCATCACAATGCTCTATAGCCCCTGTCAGCACAATGTTCCATGACAGGTATCATCACAATGATCCATGACTGCTGTCATCACAATGTTCCCTGCCCTTATCATCTCAATGCTCCCTGGCCCCTGTCCTCACAATGCTCCATGCTCATATCATCACAATGCTCCATTACCCATGTCATCGTAGTGATCCATGACCCCTTTCATCACAATGCTCCATGACCCCAGTCATCACAATGCTCCATAGCCCTTGTCATCACAATGCTCCATTAGCCCTGTCATCACAATGTTCCATGACACCTGTCATCACAATTCGCCATGGCCCTTGACATCACAATGCTCCATGATCCATGTCATCACAATGTTCCTGGACACTTATCATCACAATGAACTATGACCACATTCATCACACTGCTCCATGGACTATGCATTCAAAATGCTCCATGGCCCCTGTAATCACATTGCTCCATGATCCCTTTCATCACAATGTTCTATGACCACTCTCATCACAATACCCCATGACGCCTATCATCATAATGCTCCAAGGCCCCTCTCATCACAATGCTCCATGAACCCTGTCATCACAATGTTCCATGACACTTTTCATTACAGTGCTCCATGAACCCCTGTCATCACAATATTCACTGCCCATGTAATCACAATGCTCCTGATCCCCTGTAATCACAGTGCTCCATACCCTTTTCATCACAATGCTCCAGAACTCTTGTCATCATAATGCTCCATGCCCGTGTCATCACAATGCTTGAAGAACCTTGTCATCACAATGCTCCATGATCCCTGTCATCACAATGTTCCATGACACTAGTCATCACAGTGCTCCATGACCACTGTCATCACAATATTCACTGCCCATGTAATCACAATGCTCCTGGTTCCCTGTAATCACAATGCTCCATACCCATTTCTTCACAATGCTACAGAACTCTTGTCATCATAATGCTGCATGCCCGTGTCATCACAGTGCTCCATGTCCACTTTCATCACAATGCTCCTTGACCCCTGTCATCACAATGCTCCATGGCCTATGTATTCACAATGCTCCATGCCCGTGTCATCACAGTGCTCCTTGACCCCTGTCATCACAATGCTCTATGACCACTGTCATCACAATGCCACATGACACCTGTCATCACGATGCTCCATGAACCATGTCATCACAATGTTCATGGACAATAGTCATCACAATGCTCCATGACAAGTTACATCACAATGCTCCTTGACCCCTGTCATTCCATTGCTCCATGGCCTATGCATTCACAATGCTACATGGCTCCTGTAATCACTTTGCTCCATGATCCCTTTCATCACAATGCTCCAAGACCGCTGTCATCACAATGCCCCATGATGCCTATCATCATAATGCTCCAAGGCCCCTCTCATCACAATGCTCCATGATCCCTGTCATCACAATGTTCCATGACACTAGTCATCACAGTGCTCCATGACCCCTGTCATCACAATATTCACTGCCCATGTAATCACAATGCTCCTGGTCCCCTGTAATCACAATGCTCCATACCCTTGTCATCACAATGCTCCAGAACTCTTGTCATCACAATGCTCTATGACCACTGTCATCACAATGCCACATGACACCTGTCATCACAATGCTCTATAGCCCCTGTCAGCACAATGTTCCATGACAGGTATCATCACAATGATCCATGACTGGTGTCATCACAATGTTCCCTGCCCTTGTCATTCTCAATGCTCCCTGGCCCCTGTCATCACAATGCTCCATGCTCATATCATCACAGTGCTCCATTACCCATGTCATCATAGTGATCCATGACCCCTTTCATCACAATGCTCCATGAACCCAGTCATCACAATGCTCCATAGCTCTTGTCATCACAATGCTCCATTAGCCCTGTCATCACAATGTTCCATGACTCTTGTCATCAAAATGCCTCATGATCCATTTAATCACAATGCTCCATGACTCCTTTCATCACATCCTCCATGATACTTGTCATTACACTGCCCCATGACCTTTTTCAGAACAATGCTCCATGATACCAGTCATCACAATGCTCCATGACCATTGTCGTCACAATGCTCCATGCCCCTTTCAACACAATGCCCCATGACACCTGTCATCACAATTCGCCATGGCACTTGTCATCACAATGCTCCATGAACCATGTCATCACAATGTTCATGGACACTTGTCATCACAATGCTCCATGACATCTTACATCACAATGCTCCTTGACACCTGTCATTTCATTGCTCCATTGCCTATGCATTAACAATGCTCCATGTCTCCTGTAAGCACATTGCTCCATGATCCCTTTCATCACAATGCTCCAAGACCGCTGTCATCACAATGCCCCATGACGCCTATCATCATAATGCTCTAAGGCCCCTCTCATCACAATGCTCCATGATCCCTGTCATCACAATGTTCCATGACACTAGTCATCACAGTGCTCCATGACCCCTGTCATCACAATATCCACTGCCCATGTAATCACAATGCTCCTGGTCCCCTGTAATCACAATGCTCCATACCCTTGTCATCACAATGCTCCAGAACTCTTGTCATCATAATGCTCCATGCCCGTGTCATCACAGTGCTCCATGACCACTTTCATCTCAATGCTCCTTGACCCCTGTCATCACAATGCTCTATGACCACTGTCATCACAATGCCACATGACACCTGTCATCACAATGCTCTATAGCCCCTGTCAGCACAATGTTCCATGACAGGTATCATCACAATGATCCATGACTGCTCTCATCACAATGTTCCCTGCCCTTGTCATTCTCATGCTCCCTGGCCCCTGTCATCAGAATGCTCCATGCACATATCATCACAATGCTCCATTACCCATGTCATCGTAGTGATCCATGACCCCTTTCATCACAATGCTCCATGACCCCAGTCATCACAATGCTCCATGCCCTTGTCATCACAATGCTCCAGAACTCTTGTCATCATAATGATTAATACTCGTGTCATCACAAAGCTCCATGATACTTGTCATCACAATGTTCCATGGCCTTGTCATTACAATACTCCATGGCCCCTGTCATCACAGTGCTCCATGATACCTTTTATCACAATTCTAGATGACCACTGTCATCACAATGCCCCAAGACACATGTCATCACAATTCGCCATGGCCCTTGCCATCACAATGCTCCATGACCCGTGTCATCACAATGGTCCAGGACACTTGTCATCACAATGATCCATGACCACTTACATCACAATGCTCCTTGACTCCTGTCATCACAATGCTCCATAGCCTATGCATTCGCAATGCTACATGGTCCCTGTAATCACATTGCTCCATGATCCATTTCATCACAATGCTGTATGACCACTGTCATTACAATGCCACATTATACCTGTCATCACAAGGCTCCATGGCCCCTGTCAGCACAATGTTCCATGACAGATGTCATCACTCTCCTCCATGGTCCCTGTAATCACAATGCTCCATTCCCTTATCAACGCAATGCTCCAGAACTCTTGTCATCATAATGCTCCATGCCCGTCTCATCACAATTCTCCATGACACTTTTCATTAAAATGCTCCATGGCCTTTATCATCACAATGCTCCATGGCCCCTGTTATCACAGTGATCCATTGTACCTTTCATCACAATGCTAGATAACCTCTGTCATCACAATGCCCGAGGACACCTGTCATCATAATTGGCCATGGCCCTAGTCATCACAATGCTCCATGCCCTTGTCACCACAATGCTCCAGAACTCTTGGCATCATAATGCTCCATGCCCGTCTCATCACAATGCTCCATGACAACTTACATCACAATGCTCCTTGACCCCTGTCATTTCATTGCTCCATGGCCTATGCATACACAATGCTCCATGGCCCCTGTAATCACATTGCTCCATGATCCTTTTCATCACAATGCTCTATGACCACTGTCATCACAAGGCCACACGACACCTGTCATCACAATGCTCTATGGCCCCTGTCAGCACAATGTTCCATGACAGATATCATCACAAGGATCCATGACCACTGTCATCACAATGTTCCCTGCCCTTGTCATCTCAATGCTCCCTGGCCCCTGTAATCGCAATGCTCCATACCCTTGTCATCGCAATGCTCCAGATCACTTCTCATCATAATGCTCCATGCCCGTGTCATCACAATGCTCCATGGCCCCTGTCATCACAGTGCTCCGTGATACCTTTCATCATAATGATAGATGACCACTGTCATCACAATGCTCCATGACACCTGTCATCAGAATTGGCCATGGCCCTTGTCATCACAATGCTCCAGGACACTTGTCTTCACAATGTTCCATGGCCCATTTCATCACAATGCTCCATGACCACTTTCATCAAATTGCTCCATGATGCCTGTCATCACAATGCTCCATGGCCTTTGTCATCAAAATTCTACATGGCCCCTTTAATAACAGTGCTTCAGGACAACATTTATCACAATGCTCCATGACCACTCTCATCACAATGCCAGATAAGACCTTTCATGACAATGCTCCATGGCCCTTGTCATCACAATATTCTATGACTTCTGTCATCACAATGCTCCATGCCCCTGTCATCACAATGCCCCATCACCCCTGCTATTACAATGCTCCATGACCCCTGTCGTCACAATGCTCCGAAACCCTTGTCATCACAATATTCCATGATCTGTGTAATCACGATGATCCATGAACCATTTCTGTACAATGCTCCAGTACCCCTTTCATTAAAATGCTCCATGGCGCTTGTCATCAGAATGCTCCAGGAACCCTTCCATCACAATAATCCATGACCCTTTTCCTCACAATTCTCCAGGACCGCTTTCATCACAATGCTCCATTCCCTTGTCATCTCAATGCTTCATGGCCCCTGTCATCAAAATGATCCATGCCCTTGTCATCAAAATGCTCCAGAACTCTTGTCATCACTATGCTCCATGCCCATGTCATCACAATGCTGCATGGCCCCTGTCATCACAATGCTGCATGACCCCTGTCATCACATTGCTCCATGCCCGTATAATCACAATGCTCCATTACCCATGTCATCGTAGTGATCCATGACCCCTTTCATCACAATGCTGCATGACACCTGTCATCACAATGCTCCATAGCCCTTGTCATCACAATGCTCCATTAGCCCTGTCATCACAATGTTCCATGACTCTTGTCATCAAAATGCCTCATGATCCATTTAATCACAATGCTCCATGACTCCTTTCATCACATCCTCCATGATACTTGTCATTACACTGCCCCATGACCTTTTTCAGAACAATGCTCCATGATATCAGTCATCACAATGCTCCATGACCATTGTCGTCACAATGCTCCATGCCCCTTTCAACACAATGCCCCATGACACCTGTCATCACAATTCGCCATGGCACTTGTCATCACAATGCTCCATGAACCATGTCATCACAATGTTCATGGACACTTGTCATCACAATGCTCCATGACATCTTACATCACAATGCTCCTTGACCCCTGTCATTTCATTGCTCCATTGCCTATGCATTAACAATGCTCCATGGCTCCTGTAAGCACATTGCTCCATGATTCCTTTCATCACAATGCTCCAAGACCGCTGTCATCACAATGCCCCATGACGCCTATCATCATAATGCTCCAAGGCCCCTCTCATCACAATGCTCCATGATCCCTGTCATCTCAATGTTCCATGACACTAGTCATCACAGTGCTCCATGACCCCTGTCATCACAATATTCACTGCCCATGTAATCACAATGCTCCTGGTCCCCTGTAATCATCGTGCTCCATACCCTTGTCATCACAATGCTCCAGAACTCTTGTCATCATAATGCTCCATGCCCGTGTCATCACAGTGCTCCATGACCACTTTCATCTCAATGCTCCTTGACCCCTGTCATCACAATGCTCTATGACCACTGTCATCACAATGCCACATGACACCTGTCATCACAGTGCTCTATAGCCCCTGTCAGCACAATGTTCCATGACAGGTATCATCACAATGATCCATGACTGCTCTCATCACAATGTTCACTGCCCTTGTCATTCTCATGCTCCCTGGCCCCTGTCATCAGAATGCTCCATGCTCATATCATCACAATGCTCCATTACTCATGTCATCGTAGTGATCCATGACCCCTTTCATCACAATGCTCCATGACACCGGTCATCACAATGCTCCATAGCCCTTGTCATCACAATGCTCCATTAGCCCTGTCATCACAATGTTCCATGACTCTTGTCATCAAAATGCCTCATGATCCATTTAATCACAATGCTCCATGACTCCTTTCATCACATCCTCCATGATACTTGTCATTACACTGCCCCATGACCTTTTTCAGAACAATGCTCCATGATACCAGTCATCACAATGCTCCATGACCATTGTCGTCACAATGCTCCATGCCCCTTTCAACACAATGCTCCATGACAACTGTCATCACAATGCTCCATGGCCTTTGTCATCACAATTATACATGGCCCCTGTGATCACAATGCCCCATGACCCCTGTCATCACAATGCTCCATGGCCCCTGTCATTACAATGCTCCATGACCACTGTCATCACAATGTTCCATGATCGCTGTAATCACAATGACCCATGACACCTTTCCTCAGAAGGCTCCAGTACGCCTGTCATCACAATGCTCCAATGACCGTCTCATCACAATGCTCCATGATCCCTGTCAGCACAACGTTCCATGACAATTGTCATCCCAATGCTCCATGACACCTGTCATCACAATGTTGCATGCCCATGTCATCAAAATGCTCCATGTCCCCTGTAATCACAATGTTCCATTACACCTGTCTTCACAATGTTCCCTGCCCATGTCATCACAATGCTCCATTACCAATGTAATCAAAATGTTCGCCTGCCCTTGTCATCAAAATGCTCCATGGCCCCTTTAATCACAATGCTCCATGAACCCTGTCATCACAATGTTCCATGACAGTTGTCATCACAATGCTCCATGACCCTGTAATCACAATGCTCCATGCCCTTGTCATCACAATGCTCCAGAACTCTTGTCATCATAATGATGAATGCTCGTGTCATCACAAAGCTCCATGATACTTGTCATCACAATGTTCCATGGCCTTGTCATTACAATACTCCATGGCCCCTGTCATCACAGTGCTCCATGATACCTTTTATCACAATTCTAGATGACCACTGTCATCACAATGCCCCAAGACACATGTCATCACAATTCGCCATGGCCCTTACCATCACAATGCTCCATGACCCGTGTCATCACAATGGTCCAGGACACTTGTCATCACAATGATCCATGACCACTTACATCACAATGCTCCTTGACTCCTGTCATCACAATGCTCCATAGCCTATGCATTCGCAATGCTACATGGTCCCTGTAATCACATTGCTCCATGATCCATTTCATCACAATGCTCTATGACCCCTGTCATTACAATGCCACATTATACCTGTCATCACAATGCTCCATGGCCCCTGTCAGCACAATGTTCCATGACAGATGTCATCACTCTCCTCCATGGTCCCTGTAATCACAATGCTCCATTCCCTTGTCAACGCAATGCTCCAGAACTCTTGTCATCATAATGCTCCATGCCCGTCTCATCACAATTCTCCATGACACTTTTCATTAAAATGCTCCATGGCCTTTATCATCACAATGCTCCATGGCCCCTGTTATCACATTGATCCATTGTACCTTTCATCACATTGCTAGGTAACCTCTGTCATCACAATGCCCGAGGACACCTGTCATCAGAATTGGCCATGGCCCTTGTCATCACAATGCTCCATGCCCTTGTCACCACAATGCTCCAGAACTCTGGGCATCATAATGCTCCATGCCCGTCTCATCACAATGCTCCATGACACTTGTCATCAAAATGCTCCATGGCCTTTGTCATCACAATGCTCCATGGCCCCTGTTATCACAGTGCTCCATGTTACCTTTCCTCATAATTCTCGATGACCACTGTCATCACAATGCCCCATGACACCTGTCATCACAATTCGCCATGGCCCTTGTCATCACAATGCTCCATGATCCATGTCATCACAATGTTCTTGGACACTTATCATCACAATGAACTATGACCACATTCATCACAATGCTCCATGACCCCTGTCATCACACTGCTCCATGGACTATGCATTCAAAATGCTCCATGGCCCCTGTAATCACATTGCTCCATGATCCCTTTCATCACAATGTTCTATGACCACTCTCATCACAATACCCCATGACGCCTATCATCATAATGCTCCAAGGCCCCTCTCATCACAATGCTCCATGAACCCTGTCATCACAATGTTCCATGACACTTGTCATCACAGTGCTCCATGAACCCCTGTCATCACAATATTCACTGCCCATGTAATCACAATGCTCCTGGTCCCCTGTAATCACAGTGCTCCATACCCTTTTCATCACAATGCTCCAGAACTCTTGTCATCATAATGCTCCATGCCCGTGTCATCACAATGCTTGAAGAACCTTGTCATCACAATGCTCCATGAACCGTGTCATCACAAGGTTCCAGGACCCTTGTCATCACAATGATCCATGACCCCTGTCATCTCAATGCTCCATGATCTTTGTATTCACAATGCTCCATGGCCCCTATAATTGCGGTGATCCATGACCCCTGTCATCACAATGCTCCCTGGTATATTTCATCACAATTCTAGATGACCACTGTCATCACAGTGCTCCACGGCCCCTGTCATCAGAGTCCTCCATGATACCTTTCATTACAATTCTACATTACCACTGTCATCACAATGCCGCATGACACCTGTCATCACAATTCGCCATGGCACTTGTCATCACAATGCTCCATGAACCATGTCATCACAATGTTCACGGACAATAGTCATCACAATGCTCCATGACAACTTACATCACAATGCTCCTTGACCCCTGTCATTCCATTGCTCCATGGCCTATGCATTCACAATGCTACATGGCTCCTGTAATCACATTGCTCCATGATCCCTTTCATCACAATGCTCCAAGACCGCTGTCATCACAATGCCCCATGACGCCTATCATCATAATGCTCCAAGGCCCCTCTCATCACAATGCTCCATGATCCCTGTCATCACAATGTTCCATGACACTAGTCATCACAGTGCTCCATGACCCCTGTCATCACAATATTCACTGCCCATGTAATCACAATGCTCCTGGTCCCCTGTAATCACAATGCTCCATACCCTTGTCATCACAATGCTCCAGAACTCTTGTCATCACAATGCTCTATGACCACTGTCATCACAATGCCACATGACACCTGTCATCACAATGCTCTATAGCCCCTGTCAGCACAATGTTCCATGACAGGTATCATCACAATGATCCATGACTGCTGTCATCAAAATGTTCCCTGCCCTTGTCATCTCAATGCTCCCTCCCCCTGCCCTCACAATTTTCCATGCTCATATCATCACAATGCTCCATTACCCATGTCATCGTAGTGATCCATGACCCCTTTCATCACAATGCTCCATGACCCCAGTCATCACAATGCTCCATAGCCCTTGTCATCACAATGCTCCATTAGCCCTGTCATCACAATGTTCCATGACTCTTGTCATCAAAATGCCTCATGATCCATTTAATCACAATACTCCATGACTCCTTTCATCACATCCTCCATGATACTTGTCATTACACTGCCCCATGACCTTTTTCAGAACAATGCTCCATGATACCAGTCATCACAATGCTCCATGACCATTGTCGTCACAATGCTCCATGCCCCTTTCAACACAATGCTCCATGACAACTGTCATCACAATGCTCCATGGCCTTTGTCATCACAATTATACATGGCCCCTGTGATCACAATGCCCCATGACCCCTGTCATCACAATGCTCCATGGCCCCTGTCATTACAATGCTCCATGACCACTGTCATCACAATGTTCCATGATCGCTGTAATCACAATGACCCATGACACCTTTCCTCAGAAGGCTCCAGTACGCCTGTCATCACAATGCTCCAATGACCGTCTCATCACAATGCTCCATGATCCCTGTCAGCACAACGTTCCATGACAATTGTCATCCCAATGCTCCATGACACCTGTCATCACAATGTTGCCTGCCCATGTCATCAAAATGCTCCATGTCCCCTGTAATCACAATGTTCCATTACACCTGTCTTCACAATGTTCCCTGCCCATGTCATCACAATGCCCCATTACCAATGTAATCAAAATGTTCACCTGCCCTTGTCATCAAAATGCTCCATGGCCCCTTTAATCACAATGCTCCATGAACCCTGTCATCACAATGTTCCATGACAGTTGTCATCACAATGCTCCATGACCCTGTAATCACAATGCTCCATGCCCTTGTCATCACAATGCTCCAGAACTCTTGTCATCATAATGATGAATGCTCGTGTCATCACAAAGCTCCATGATACTTGTCATCACAAAGTTCCATGGCCTTGTCATTACAATACTCCATGGCCCCTGTCATCACAGTGCTCCATGATACCTTTTATCACAATTCTAGATGACCACTGTCATCACAATGCCCCAAGACACATGTCATCACAATTCACCATGGCCCTTGCCATCACAATGCTCCATGACCCGTGTCATCACAATGGTCCAGGACACTTGTCATCACAATGATCCATGACCACTTACATCACAATGCTCCTTGACTCCTGTCATCACAATGCTCCATAGCCTATGCATTCGCAATGCTACATGGTCCCTGTAATCACATTGCTCCATGATCCATTTCATCACAATGCTCTATGACCCCTGTCATTACAATGCCACATTATACCTGTCATCACAATGCTCCATGGCCCCTGTCAGCACAATGTTCCATGACAGATGTCATCACTCTCCTCCATGGTCCCTGTAATCACAATGCTCCATTCCCTTGTCAACGCAATGCTCCAGAACTCTTGTCATCATAATGCTCCATGCCCGTCTCATCACAATTCTCCATGACACTTTTCATTAAAATGCTCCATGGCCTTTATCATCACAATGCTCCATGGCCCCTGTTATCACATTGATCCATTGTACCTTTCATCACATTGCTAGGTAACCTCTGTCATCACAATGCCCGATGACACCTGTCATCAGAATTGGCCATGGCCCTTGTCATCACAATGCTCCATGCCCTTGTCACCACAATGCTCCAGAACTCTGGGCATCATAATGCTCCATGCCCATCTCATCACAATGCTCCATGACACTTGTCATCAAAATGCTCCATGGCCTTTGTCATCACAATGCTCCATGGCCCCTGTTATCACAGTGCTCCATGTTACCTTTCCTCATAATTCTCGATGACCACTGTCATCACAATGCCCCATGACACCTGTCATCACAATTCGCCATGGCCCTTGGCATCACAATGCTCCATGATCCATGTCATCACAACGTTCCTGGACACTTATCATCACAATGAACTATGACCACATTCATCACAATGCTCCATGACCCCTGTCATCACACTGCTCCATGGACTATGCATTCAAAATGCTCCATGGCCCCTGTAATCACATTGCTCCATGATCCCTTTCATCACAATGTTCTATGACCACTCTCATCACAATACCCCATGACGCCTATCATCATAATGCTCCAAGGCCCCTCTCATCACAATGCTCCATGAACCCTGTCATCACAATGTTCCATGAACCGTGTCATCACAAGGTTCCAGGACCCTTGTCATCACAATGATCCATGACCCCTGTCATCTCAATGCTCCATGTTCTTTGTATTCACAATGCTCCATGGCCCCTATAATTGCGGTGATCCATGACCCCTGTCATCACAATGCTCCCTGGTATATTTCATCACAATTCTAGATGACCACTGTCATCACAGTGCTCCACGGCCCCTGTCATCAGAGTCCTCCATGATACCTTTCATTACAATTCTACATTACCACTGTCATCACAATGCCCCATGACACCTGTCATCACAATTCGCCATGGCATTTGTCATCACAATTCGCCATGGCACTTGTCATCACAATGCTCCATGAACCATGTCATCACAATGTTCATGGACACTTGTCATCACAATGCTCCATGACAACTTACATCACAATGCTCCTTGACCCCTGTCATTTCATTGCTCCATGGCCTATGCATTCACAATGCTCCATGGCTCCTGTAATCACATTGCTCCATGATCCCTTTCATCACAATGCTCCAAGACCGCTATCATCACAATGCCCCATGATGCCTATCATCATAATGCTCCAAGGCCCCTCTTATCACAATGCTCCATGATCCCTGTCATCACAATGTTCCATGACACTAGTCATCACAGTGCTCCATGACCCCTGTCAACACAATATTCACTGCCCATGTAATCACAATGCTCCTGGTCCCCTATAATCACAATGCTCCATACCCTTGTCATCACAATGCTCCAGAACCCTTGGCATCATAATGCTCCATGCCAGTCTCATCACAATGCTCCATGACAACTTACATCACAATGCTCCGTGACCCCTGTCATTTCATTGCTCCATGGCCTATGCATACACAATGCTCCATGGCCCCTGTAATCACATTGCTCCATGATCCTTTTCATCACAATGCTCTATGACCACTGTCATCACAAGGCCACACGACACCTGTCATCACAATGCTCTATGGCCCCTGTCAGCACAATGTTCCATGACAGATATCATCACAAGGATCCATGACCGCTGTCATCACAATG
Organism: Balaenoptera borealis; assembly: GCF_965194805.1. Lineage (NCBI taxonomy): Eukaryota > Metazoa > Chordata > Mammalia > Artiodactyla > Balaenopteridae > Balaenoptera > Balaenoptera borealis. The sequence goes on from NW_028122960.1 coordinate 168,566, forward strand.
TTCCCTGCCCTTGTCATCTCAATGCTCCCTGGCCCCTGTAATCGCAATGCTCCATACCCTTGTCATCGCAATGCTCCAGATCACTTCTCATCATAATGCTCCATGCCCGTGTCATCACAATGCTCCATGGCCCCTGTCATCACAGTGCTCCGTGATACCTTTCATCATAATGATAGATGACCACTGTCATCACAATGCTCCATGACACCTGTCATCAGAATTGGCCATGGCCCTTGTCATCACAATGCTCCAGGACACTTGTCTTCACAATGTTCCATGGCCCATTTCATCACAATGCTCCATGACCACTTTCATCAAATTGCTCCATGATGCCTGTCATCACAATGCTCCATGGCCTTTGTCATCAAAATTCTACATGGCCCCTTTAATAACAGTGCTTCAGGACAACATTTATCACAATGCTCCATGACCACTCTCATCACAATGCCAGATAAGACCTTTCATGACAATGCTCCATGGCCCTTGTCATCACAATATTCTATGACTTCTGTCATCACAATGCTCCATGCCCCTGTCATCACAATGCCCCATCACCCCTGCTATTACAATGCTCCATGACCCCTGTCGTCACAATGCTCCGAAACCCTTGTCATCACAATATTCCATGATCTGTGTAATCACGATGATCCATGAACCATTTCTGTACAATGCTCCAGTACCCCTTTCATTAAAATGCTCCATGGCGCTTGTCATCAGAATGCTCCAGGAACCCTTCCATCACAATAATCCATGACCCGTTTCCTCACAATTCTCCAGGACCGCTTTCATCACAATGCTCCATTCCCTTGTCATCTCAATGCCTCATGGCCCCTGTCATCAAAATGATCTATGCCCTTGTCATCAAAATGCTCCAGAACTCTTGTCATCACTATGCTCCATGCCCATGTCATCACAATGCTGCATGGCCCCTGTCATCACAATGCTGCATGACCCCTGTCATCACATTGCTCCATGCCCGTATCATCACAATGCTCCATTACCCATGTCATCGTAGTGATCCATGACCCCTTTCATCACAATGCTGCATGACACCTGTCATCACAATGCTCCATAGCCCTTGTCATCACAATGCTCCATTAGCCCTGTCATGACAATGTTCCATGACTCTTGTCATCAAAATGCCTCATGATCCATTTAATCACAATGCTCCATGACTCCTTTCATCACATCCTCCATGATACTTGTCATTACACTGCCCCATGACCTTTTTCAGAACAATGCTCCATGATATCAGTCATCACAATGCTCCATGACCATTGTCGTCACAATGCTCCATGCCCCTTTCAACACAATGCCCCATGACACCTGTCATCACAATTCGCCATGGCACTTGTCATCACAATGCTCCATGAACCATGTCATCACAATGTTCATGGACACTTGTCATCACAATGCTCCATGACATCTTACATCACAATGCTCCTTGACCCCTGTCATTTCATTGCTCCATTGCCTATGCATTAACAATGCTCCATGGCTCCTGTAAGCACATTGCTCCATGATTCCTTTCATCACAATGCTCCAAGACCGCTGTCATCACAATGCCCCATGACGCCTATCATCATAATGCTCCAAGGCCCCTCTCATCACAATGCTCCATGATCCCTGTCATCTCAATGTTCCATGACACTAGTCATCACAGTGCTCCATGACCCCTGTCATCACAATATTCACTGCCCATGTAATCACAATGCTCCTGGTCCCCTGTAATCATCGTGCTCCATACCCTTGTCATCACAATGCTCCAGAACTCTTGTCATCATAATGCTCCATGCCCGTGTCATCACAGTGCTCCATGACCACTTTCATCTCAATGCTCCTTGACCCCTGTCATCACAATGCTCTATGACCACTGTCATCACAATGCCACATGACACCTGTCATCACAGTGCTCTATAGCCCCTGTCAGCACAATGTTCCATGACAGGTATCATCACAATGATCCATGACTGCTCTCATCACAATGTTCACTGCCCTTGTCATTCTCATGCTCCCTGGCCCCTGTCATCAGAATGCTCCATGCTCATATCATCACAATGCTCCATTACTCATGTCATCGTAGTGATCCATGACCCCTTTCATCACAATGCTCCATGACACCGGTCATCACAATGCTCCATAGCCCTTGTCATCACAATGCTCCATTAGCCCTGTCATCACAATGTTCCATGACTCTTGTCATCAAAATGCCTCATGATCCATTTAATCACAATGCTCCATGACTCCTTTCATCACATCCTCCATGATACTTGTCATTACACTGCCCCATGACCTTTTTCAGAACAATGCTCCATGATACCAGTCATCACAATGCTCCATGACCATTGTCGTCACAATGCTCCATGCCCCTTTCAACACAATGCTCCATGACAACTGTCATCACAATGCTCCATGGCCTTTGTCATCACAATTATACATGGCCCCTGTGATCACAATGCCCCATGACCCCTGTCATCACAATGCTCCATGGCCCCTGTCATTACAATGCTCCATGACCACTGTCATCACAATGTTCCATGATCGCTGTAATCACAATGACCCATGACACCTTTCCTCAGAAGGCTCCAGTACGCCTGTCATCACAATGCTCCAATGACCGTCTCATCACAATGCTCCATGATCCCTGTCAGCACAACGTTCCATGACAATTGTCATCCCAATGCTCCATGACACCTGTCATCACAATGTTGCATGCCCATGTCATCAAAATGCTCCATGTCCCCTGTAATCACAATGTTCCATTACACCTGTCTTCACAATGTTCCCTGCCCATGTCATCACAATGCTCCATTACCAATGTAATCAAAATGTTCGCCTGCCCTTGTCATCAAAATGCTCCATGGCCCCTTTAATCACAATGCTCCATGAACCCTGTCATCACAATGTTCCATGACAGTTGTCATCACAATGCTCCATGACCCTGTAATCACAATGCTCCATGCCCTTGTCATCACAATGCTCCAGAACTCTTGTCATCATAATGATGAATGCTCGTGTCATCACAAAGCTCCATGATACTTGTCATCACAATGTTCCATGGCCTTGTCATTACAATACTCCATGGCCCCTGTCATCACAGTGCTCCATGATACCTTTTATCACAATTCTAGATGACCACTGTCATCACAATGCCCCAAGACACATGTCATCACAATTCGCCATGGCCCTTACCATCACAATGCTCCATGACCCGTGTCATCACAATGGTCCAGGACACTTGTCATCACAATGATCCATGACCACTTACATCACAATGCTCCTTGACTCCTGTCATCACAATGCTCCATAGCCTATGCATTCGCAATGCTACATGGTCCCTGTAATCACATTGCTCCATGATCCATTTCATCACAATGCTCTATGACCCCTGTCATTACAATGCCACATTATACCTGTCATCACAATGCTCCATGGCCCCTGTCAGCACAATGTTCCATGACAGATGTCATCACTCTCCTCCATGGTCCCTGTAATCACAATGCTCCATTCCCTTGTCAACGCAATGCTCCAGAACTCTTGTCATCATAATGCTCCATGCCCGTCTCATCACAATTCTCCATGACACTTTTCATTAAAATGCTCCATGGCCTTTATCATCACAATGCTCCATGGCCCCTGTTATCACATTGATCCATTGTACCTTTCATCACATTGCTAGGTAACCTCTGTCATCACAATGCCCGAGGACACCTGTCATCAGAATTGGCCATGGCCCTTGTCATCACAATGCTCCATGCCCTTGTCACCACAATGCTCCAGAACTCTGGGCATCATAATGCTCCATGCCCGTCTCATCACAATGCTCCATGACACTTGTCATCAAAATGCTCCATGGCCTTTGTCATCACAATGCTCCATGGCCCCTGTTATCACAGTGCTCCATGTTACCTTTCCTCATAATTCTCGATGACCACTGTCATCACAATGCCCCATGACACCTGTCATCACAATTCGCCATGGCCCTTGTCATCACAATGCTCCATGATCCATGTCATCACAATGTTCTTGGACACTTATCATCACAATGAACTATGACCACATTCATCACAATGCTCCATGACCCCTGTCATCACACTGCTCCATGGACTATGCATTCAAAATGCTCCATGGCCCCTGTAATCACATTGCTCCATGATCCCTTTCATCACAATGTTCTATGACCACTCTCATCACAATACCCCATGACGCCTATCATCATAATGCTCCAAGGCCCCTCTCATCACAATGCTCCATGAACCCTGTCATCACAATGTTCCATGACATTTGTCATCACAGTGCTCCATGAACCCCTGTCATCACAATATTCACTGCCCATGTAATCACAATGCTCCTGGTCCCCTGTAATCACAGTGCTCCATACCCTTTTCATCACAATGCTCCAGAACTCTTGTCATCATAATGCTCCATGCCCGTGTCATCACAATGCTTGAAGAACCTTGTCATCACAATGCTCCATGAACCGTGTCATCACAAGGTTCCAGGACCCTTGTCATCACAATGATCCATGACCCCTGTCATCTCAATGCTCCATGATCTTTGTATTCACAATGCTCCATGGCCCCTATAATTGCGGTGATCCATGACCCCTGTCATCACAATGCTCCCTGGTATATTTCATCACAATTCTAGATGACCACTGTCATCACAGTGCTCCACGGCCCCTGTCATCAGAGTCCTCCATGATACCTTTCATTACAATTCTACATTACCACTGTCATCACAATGCCGCATGACACCTGTCATCACAATTCGCCATGGCACTTGTCATCACAATGCTCCATGAACCATGTCATCACAATGTTCACGGACAATAGTCATCACAATGCTCCATGACAACTTACATCACAATGCTCCTTGACCCCTGTCATTCCATTGCTCCATGGCCTATGCATTCACAATGCTACATGGCTCCTGTAATCACATTGCTCCATGATCCCTTTCATCACAATGCTCCAAGACCGCTGTCATCACAATGCCCCATGACGCCTATCATCATAATGCTCCAAGGCCCCTCTCATCACAATGCTCCATGATCCCTGTCATCACAATGTTCCATGACACTAGTCATCACAGTGCTCCATGACCCCTGTCATCACAATATTCACTGCCCATGTAATCACAATGCTCCTGGTCCCCTGTAATCACAATGCTCCATACCCTTGTCATCACAATGCTCCAGAACTCTTGTCATCACAATGCTCTATGACCACTGTCATCACAATGCCACATGACACCTGTCATCACAATGCTCTATAGCCCCTGTCAGCACAATGTTCCATGACAGGTATCATCACAATGATCCATGACTGCTGTCATCAAAATGTTCCCTGCCCTTGTCATCTCAATGCTCCCTGGCCCCTGCCCTCACAATTTTCCATGCTCATATCATCACAATGCTCCATTACCCATGTCATCGTAGTGATCCATGACCCCTTTCATCACAATGCTCCATGACCCCAGTCATCACAATGCTCCATAGCCCTTGTCATCACAATGCTCCATTAGCCCTGTCATCACAATGTTCCATGACTCTTGTCATCAAAATGCCTCATGATCCATTTAATCACAATACTCCATGACTCCTTTCATCACATCCTCCATGATACTTGTCATTACACTGCCCCATGACCTTTTTCAGAACAATGCTCCATGATACCAGTCATCACAATGCTCCATGACCATTGTCGTCACAATGCTCCATGCCCCTTTCAACACAATGCTCCATGACAACTGTCATCACAATGCTCCATGGCCTTTGTCATCACAATTATACATGGCCCCTGTGATCACAATGCCCCATGACCCCTGTCATCACAATGCTCCATGGCCCCTGTCATTACAATGCTCCATGACCACTGTCATCACAATGTTCCATGATCGCTGTAATCACAATGACCCATGACACCTTTCCTCAGAAGGCTCCAGTACGCCTGTCATCACAATGCTCCAATGACCGTCTCATCACAATGCTCCATGATCCCTGTCAGCACAACGTTCCATGACAATTGTCATCCCAATGCTCCATGACACCTGTCATCACAATGTTGCCTGCCCATGTCATCAAAATGCTCCATGTCCCCTGTAATCACAATGTTCCATTACACCTGTCTTCACAATGTTCCCTGCCCATGTCATCACAATGCCCCATTACCAATGTAATCAAAATGTTCACCTGCCCTTGTCATCAAAATGCTCCATGGCCCCTTTAATCACAATGCTCCATGAACCCTGTCATCACAATGTTCCATGACAGTTGTCATCACAATGCTCCATGACCCTGTAATCACAATGCTCCATGCCCTTGTCATCACAATGCTCCAGAACTCTTGTCATCATAATGATGAATGCTCGTGTCATCACAAAGCTCCATGATACTTGTCATCACAAAGTTCCATGGCCTTGTCATTACAATACTCCATGGCCCCTGTCATCACAGTGCTCCATGATACCTTTTATCACAATTCTAGATGACCACTGTCATCACAATGCCCCAAGACACATGTCATCACAATTCACCATGGCCCTTGCCATCACAATGCTCCATGACCCGTGTCATCACAATGGTCCAGGACACTTGTCATCACAATGATCCATGACCACTTACATCACAATGCTCCTTGACTCCTGTCATCACAATGCTCCATAGCCTATGCATTCGCAATGCTACATGGTCCCTGTAATCACATTGCTCCATGATCCATTTCATCACAATGCTCTATGACCCCTGTCATTACAATGCCACATTATACCTGTCATCACAATGCTCCATGGCCCCTGTCAGCACAATGTTCCATGACAGATGTCATCACTCTCCTCCATGGTCCCTGTAATCACAATGCTCCATTCCCTTGTCAACGCAATGCTCCAGAACTCTTGTCATCATAATGCTCCATGCCCGTCTCATCACAATTCTCCATGACACTTTTCATTAAAATGCTCCATGGCCTTTATCATCACAATGCTCCATGGCCCCTGTTATCACATTGATCCATTGTACCTTTCATCACATTGCTAGGTAACCTCTGTCATCACAATGCCCGATGACACCTGTCATCAGAATTGGCCATGGCCCTTGTCATCACAATGCTCCATGCCCTTGTCACCACAATGCTCCAGAACTCTGGGCATCATAATGCTCCATGCCCATCTCATCACAATGCTCCATGACACTTGTCATCAAAATGCTCCATGGCCTTTGTCATCACAATGCTCCATGGCCCCTGTTATCACAGTGCTCCATGTTACCTTTCCTCATAATTCTCGATGACCACTGTCATCACAATGCCCCATGACACCTGTCATCACAATTCGCCATGGCCCTTGGCATCACAATGCTCCATGATCCATGTCATCACAACGTTCCTGGACACTTATCATCACAATGAACTATGACCACATTCATCACAATGCTCCATGACCCCTGTCATCACACTGCTCCATGGACTATGCATTCAAAATGCTCCATGGCCCCTGTAATCACATTGCTCCATGATCCCTTTCATCACAATGTTCTATGACCACTCTCATCACAATACCCCATGACGCCTATCATCATAATGCTCCAAGGCCCCTCTCATCACAATGCTCCATGAACCCTGTCATCACAATGTTCCATGAACCGTGTCATCACAAGGTTCCAGGACCCTTGTCATCACAATGATCCATGACCCCTGTCATCTCAATGCTCCATGTTCTTTGTATTCACAATGCTCCATGGCCCCTATAATTGCGGTGATCCATGACCCCTGTCATCACAATGCTCCCTGGTATATTTCATCACAATTCTAGATGACCACTGTCATCACAGTGCTCCACGGCCCCTGTCATCAGAGTCCTCCATGATACCTTTCATTACAATTCTACATTACCACTGTCATCACAATGCCCCATGACACCTGTCATCACAATTCGCCATGGCATTTGTCATCACAATTCGCCATGGCACTTGTCATCACAATGCTCCATGAACCATGTCATCACAATGTTCATGGACACTTGTCATCACAATGCTCCATGACAACTTACATCACAATGCTCCTTGACCCCTGTCATTTCATTGCTCCATGGCCTATGCATTCACAATGCTCCATGGCTCCTGTAATCACATTGCTCCATGATCCCTTTCATCACAATGCTCCAAGACCGCTATCATCACAATGCCCCATGATGCCTATCATCATAATGCTCCAAGGCCCCTCTTATCACAATGCTCCATGATCCCTGTCATCACAATGTTCCATGACACTAGTCATCACAGTGCTCCATGACCCCTGTCAACACAATATTCACTGCCCATGTAATCACAATGCTCCTGGTCCCCTATAATCACAATGCTCCATACCCTTGTCATCACAATGCTCCAGAACCCTTGGCATCATAATGCTCCATGCCAGTCTCATCACAATGCTCCATGACAACTTACATCACAATGCTCCGTGACCCCTGTCATTTCATTGCTCCATGGCCTATGCATACACAATGCTCCATGGCCCCTGTAATCACATTGCTCCATGATCCTTTTCATCACAATGCTCTATGACCACTGTCATCACAAGGCCACACGACACCTGTCATCACAATGCTCTATGGCCCCTGTCAGCACAATGTTCCATGACAGATATCATCACAAGGATCCATGACCGCTGTCATCACAATGTTCCCTGCCCTTGTCATCTCAATGCTCCCTGGCCCCTGTAATCGCAATGCTCCATACCCTTGTCATCGCAATGCTCCAGATCACTTCTCATCATAATGCTCCATGCCCGTGTCATCACAATGCTCCATGGCCCCTGTCATCACAGTGCTCCGTGATACCTTTCATCATAATGATAGATGACCACTGTCATCACAATGCTCCATGACACCTGTCATCAGAATTGGCCATGGCCCTTGTCATCACAATGCTCCAGGACACTTGTCTTCACAATGTTCCATGGCCCATTTCATCACAATGCTCCATGACCACTTTCATCAAATTGCTCCATGATGCCTGTCATCACAATGCTCCATGGCCTTTGTCATCAAAATTCTACATGGCCCCTTTAATAACAGTGCTTCAGGACAACATTTATCACAATGCTCCATGACCACTCTCATCACAATGCCAGATAAGACCTTTCATGACAATGCTCCATGGCCCTTGTCATCACAATATTCTATGACTTCTGTCATCACAATGCTCCATGCCCCTGTCATCACAATGCCCCATCACCCCTGCTATTACAATGCTCCATGACCCCTGTCGTCACAATGCTCCGAAACCCTTGTCATCACAATATTCCATGATCTGTGTAATCACGATGATCCATGAACCATTTCTGTACAATGCTCCAGTACCCCTTTCATTAAAATGCTCCATGGCGCTTGTCATCAGAATGCTCCAGGAACCCTTCCATCACAATAATCCATGACCCGTTTCCTCACAATTCTCCAGGACCGCTTTCATCACAATGCTCCATTCCCTTGTCATCTCAATGCCTCATGGCCCCTGTCATCAAAATGATCTATGCCCTTGTCATCAAAATGCTCCAGAACTCTTGTCATCACTATGCTCCATGCCCATGTCATCACAATGCTGCATGGCCCCTGTCATCACAATGCTGCATGACCCCTGTCATCACATTGCTCCATGCCCGTATCATCACAATGCTCCATTACCCATGTCATCGTAGTGATCCATGACCCCTTTCATCACAATGCTGCATGACACCTGTCATCACAATGCTCCATAGCCCTTGTCATCACAATGCTCCATTAGCCCTGTCATCACAATGTTCCATGACTCTTGTCATCAAAATGCCTCATGATCCATTTAATCACAATGCTCCATGACTCCTTTCATCACATCCTCCATGATACTTGTCATTACACTGCCCCATGACCTTTTTCAGAACAATGCTCCATGATATCAGTCATCACAATGCTACATGACCATTGTCGTCACAATGCTCCATGCCCCTTTCAACACAATGCCCCATGACACCTGTCATCACAATTCGCCATGGCACTTGTCATCACAATGCTCCATGAACCATGTCATCACAATGTTCATGGACACTTGTCATCACAATGCTCCATGACATCTTACATCACAATGCTCCTTGACCCCTGTCATTTCATTGCTCCATTGCCTATGCATTAACAATGCTCCATGGCTCCTGTAAGCACATTGCTCCATGATTCCTTTCATCACAATGCTCCAAGACCGCTGTCATCACAATGCCCCATGACGCCTATCATCATAATGCTCCAAGGCCCCTCTCATCACAATGCTCCATGATCCCTGTCATCTCAATGTTCCATGACACTAGTCATCACAGTGCTCCATGACCCCTGTCATCACAATATTCACTGCCCATGTAATCACAATGCTCCTGGTCCCCTGTAATCATCGTGCTCCATACCCTTGTCATCACAATGCTCCAGAACTCTTGTCATCATAATGCTCCATGCCCGTGTCATCACAGTGCTCCATGACCACTTTCATCTCAATGCTCCTTGACCCCTGTCATCACAATGCTCTATGACCACTGTCATCACAATGCCACATGACACCTGTCATCACAGTGCTCTATAGCCCCTGTCAGCACAATGTTCCATGACAGGTATCATCACAATGATCCATGACTGCTCTCATCACAATGTTCACTGCCCTTGTCATTCTCATGCTCCCTGGCCCCTGTCATCAGAATGCTCCATGCTCATATCATCACAATGCTCCATTACTCATGTCATCGTAGTGATCCATGACCCCTTTCATCACAATGCTCCATGACACCGGTCATCACAATGCTCCATAGCCCTTGTCATCACAATGCTCCATTAGCCCTGTCATCACAATGTTCCATGACTCTTGTCATCAAAATGCCTCATGATCCATTTAATCACAATGCTCCATGACTCCTTTCATCACATCCTCCATGATACTTGTCATTACACTGCCCCATGACCTTTTTCAGAACAATGCTCCATGATACCAGTCATCACAATGCTCCATGACCATTGTCGTCACAATGCTCCATGCCCCTTTCAACACAATGCTCCATGACAACTGTCATCACAATGCTCCATGGCCTTTGTCATCACAATTATACATGGCCCCTGTGATCACAATGCCCCATGACCCCTGTCATCACAATGCTCCATGGCCCCTGTCATTACAATGCTCCATGACCACTGTCATCACAATGTTCCATGATCGCTGTAATCACAATGACCCATGACACCTTTCCTCAGAAGGCTCCAGTACGCCTGTCATCACAATGCTCCAATGACCGTCTCATCACAATGCTCCATGATCCCTGTCAGCACAACGTTCCATGACAATTGTCATCCCAATGCTCCATGACACCTGTCATCACAATGTTGCATGCCCATGTCATCAAAATGCTCCATGTCCCCTGTAATCACAATGTTCCATTACACCTGTCTTCACAATGTTCCCTGCCCATGTCATCACAATGCTCCATTACCAATGTAATCAAAATGTTCGCCTGCCCTTGTCATCAAAATGCTCCATGGCCCCTTTAATCACAATGCTCCATGAACCCTGTCATCACAATGTTCCATGACAGTTGTCATCACAATGCTCCATGACCCTGTAATCACAATGCTCCATGCCCTTGTCATCACAATGCTCCAGAACTCTTGTCATCATAATGATGAATGCTCGTGTCATCACAAAGCTCCATGATACTTGTCATCACAATGTTCCATGGCCTTGTCATTACAATACTCCATGGCCCCTGTCATCACAGTGCTCCATGATACCTTTTATCACAATTCTAGATGACCACTGTCATCACAATGCCCCAAGACACATGTCATCACAATTCGCCATGGCCCTTACCATCACAATGCTCCATGACCCGTGTCATCACAATGGTCCAGGACACTTGTCATCACAATGATCCATGACCACTTACATCACAATGCTCCTTGACTCCTGTCATCACAATGCTCCATAGCCTATGCATTCGCAATGCTACATGGTCCCTGTAATCACATTGCTCCATGATCCATTTCATCACAATGCTCTATGACCCCTGTCATTACAATGCCACATTATACCTGTCATCACAATGCTCCATGGCCCCTGTCAGCACAATGTTCCATGACAGATGTCATCACTCTCCTCCATGGTCCCTGTAATCACAATGCTCCATTCCCTTGTCAACGCAATGCTCCAGAACTCTTGTCATCATAATGCTCCATGCCCGTCTCATCACAATTCTCCATGACACTTTTCATTAAAATGCTCCATGGCCTTTATCATCACAATGCTCCATGGCCCCTGTTATCACATTGATCCATTGTACCTTTCATCACATTGCTAGGTAACCTCTGTCATCACAATGCCCGAGGACACCTGTCATCAGAATTGGCCATGGCCCTTGTCATCACAATGCTCCATGCCCTTGTCACCACAATGCTCCAGAACTCTGGGCATCATAATGCTCCATGCCCGTCTCATCACAATGCTCCATGACACTTGTCATCAAAATGCTCCATGGCCTTTGTCATCACAATGCTCCATGGCCCCTGTTATCACAGTGCTCCATGTTACCTTTCCTCATAATTCTCGATGACCACTGTCATCACAATGCCCCATGACACCTGTCATCACAATTCGCCATGGCCCTTGTCATCACAATGCTCCATGATCCATGTCATCACAATGTTCTTGGACACTTATCATCACAATGAACTATGACCACATTCATCACAATGCTCCATGACCCCTGTCATCACACTGCTCCATGGACTATGCATTCAAAATGCTCCATGGCCCCTGTAATCACATTGCTCCATGATCCCTTTCATCACAATGTTCTATGACCACTCTCATCACAATACCCCATGACGCCTATCATCATAATGCTCCAAGGCCCCTCTCATCACAATGCTCCATGAACCCTGTCATCACAATGTTCCATGACACTTGTCATCACAGTGCTCCATGAACCCCTGTCATCACAATATTCACTGCCCATGTAATCACAATGCTCCTGGTCCCCTGTAATCACAGTGCTCCATACCCTTTTCATCACAATGCTCCAGAACTCTTGTCATCATAATGCTCCATGCCCGTGTCATCACAATGCTTGAAGAACCTTGTCATCACAATGCTCCATGAACCGTGTCATCACAAGGTTCCAGGACCCTTGTCATCACAATGATCCATGACCCCTGTCATCTCAATGCTCCATGATCTTTGTATTCACAATGCTCCATGGCCCCTATAATTGCGGTGATCCATGACCCCTGTCATCACAATGCTCCCTGGTATATTTCATCACAATTCTAGATGACCACTGTCATCACAGTGCTCCACGGCCCCTGTCATCAGAGTCCTCCATGATACCTTTCATTACAATTCTACATTACCACTGTCATCACAATGCCGCATGACACCTGTCATCACAATTCGCCATGGCACTTGTCATCACAATGCTCCATGAACCATGTCATCACAATGTTCACGGACAATAGTCATCACAATGCTCCATGACAACTTACATCACAATGCTCCTTGACCCCTGTCATTCCATTGCTCCATGGCCTATGCATTCACAATGCTACATGGCTCCTGTAATCACATTGCTCCATGATCCCTTTCATCACAATGCTCCAAGACCGCTGTCATCACAATGCCCCATGACGCCTATCATCATAATGCTCCAAGGCCCCTCTCATCACAATGCTCCATGATCCCTGTCATCACAATGTTCCATGACACTAGTCATCACAGTGCTCCATGACCCCTGTCATCACAATATTCACTGCCCATGTAATCACAATGCTCCTGGTCCCCTGTAATCACAATGCTCCATACCCTTGTCATCACAATGCTCCAGAACTCTTGTCATCACAATGCTCTATGACCACTGTCATCACAATGCCACATGACACCTGTCATCACAATGCTCTATAGCCCCTGTCAGCACAATGTTCCATGACAGGTATCATCACAATGATCCATGACTGCTGTCATCAAAATGTTCCCTGCCCTTGTCATCTCAATGCTCCCTGGCCCCTGCCCTCACAATTTTCCATGCTCATATCATCACAATGCTCCATTACCCATGTCATCGTAGTGATCCATGACCCCTTTCATCACAATGCTCCATGACCCCAGTCATCACAATGCTCCATAGCCCTTGTCATCACAATGCTCCATTAGCCCTGTCATCACAATGTTCCATGACTCTTGTCATCAAAATGCCTCATGATCCATTTAATCACAATACTCCATGACTCCTTTCATCACATCCTCCATGATACTTGTCATTACACTGCCCCATGACCTTTTTCAGAACAATGCTCCATGATACCAGTCATCACAATGCTCCATGACCATTGTCGTCACAATGCTCCATGCCCCTTTCAACACAATGCTCCATGACAACTGTCATCACAATGCTCCATGGCCTTTGTCATCACAATTATACATGGCCCCTGTGATCACAATGCCCCATGACCCCTGTCATCACAATGCTCCATGGCCCCTGTCATTACAATGCTCCATGACCACTGTCATCACAATGTTCCATGATCGCTGTAATCACAATGACCCATGACACCTTTCCTCAGAAGGCTCCAGTACGCCTGTCATCACAATGCTCCAATGACCGTCTCATCACAATGCTCCATGATCCCTGTCAGCACAACGTTCCATGACAATTGTCATCCCAATGCTCCATGACACCTGTCATCACAATGTTGCCTGCCCATGTCATCAAAATGCTCCATGTCCCCTGTAATCACAATGTTCCATTACACCTGTCTTCACAATGTTCCCTGCCCATGTCATCACAATGCCCCATTACCAATGTAATCAAAATGTTCACCTGCCCTTGTCATCAAAATGCTCCATGGCCCCTTTAATCACAATGCTCCATGAACCCTGTCATCACAATGTTCCATGACAGTTGTCATCACAATGCTCCATGACCCTGTAATCACAATGCTCCATGCCCTTGTCATCACAATGCTCCAGAACTCTTGTCATCATAATGATGAATGCTCGTGTCATCACAAAGCTCCATGATACTTGTCATCACAAAGTTCCATGGCCTTGTCATTACAATACTCCATGGCCCCTGTCATCACAGTGCTCCATGATACCTTTTATCACAATTCTAGATGACCACTGTCATCACAATGCCCCAAGACACATGTCATCACAATTCACCATGGCCCTTGCCATCACAATGCTCCATGACCCGTGTCATCACAATGGTCCAGGACACTTGTCATCACAATGATCCATGACCACTTACATCACAATGCTCCTTGACTCCTGTCATCACAATGCTCCATAGCCTATGCATTCGCAATGCTACATGGTCCCTGTAATCACATTGCTCCATGATCCATTTCATCACAATGCTCTATGACCCCTGTCATTACAATGCCACATTATACCTGTCATCACAATGCTCCATGGCCCCTGTCAGCACAATGTTCCATGACAGATGTCATCACTCTCCTCCATGGTCCCTGTAATCACAATGCTCCATTCCCTTGTCAACGCAATGCTCCAGAACTCTTGTCATCATAATGCTCCATGCCCGTCTCATCACAATTCTCCATGACACTTTTCATTAAAATGCTCCATGGCCTTTATCATCACAATGCTCCATGGCCCCTGTTATCACATTGATCCATTGTACCTTTCATCACATTGCTAGGTAACCTCTGTCATCACAATGCCCGATGACACCTGTCATCAGAATTGGCCATGGCCCTTGTCATCACAATGCTCCATGCCCTTGTCACCACAATGCTCCAGAACTCTGGGCATCATAATGCTCCATGCCCATCTCATCACAATGCTCCATGACACTTGTCATCAAAATGCTCCATGGCCTTTGTCATCACAATGCTCCATGGCCCCTGTTATCACAGTGCTCCATGTTACCTTTCCTCATAATTCTCGATGACCACTGTCATCACAATGCCCCATGACACCTGTCATCACAATTCGCCATGGCCCTTGGCATCACAATGCTCCATGATCCATGTCATCACAACGTTCCTGGACACTTATCATCACAATGAACTATGACCACATTCATCACAATGCTCCATGACCCCTGTCATCACACTGCTCCATGGACTATGCATTCAAAATGCTCCATGGCCCCTGTAATCACATTGCTCCATGATCCCTTTCATCACAATGTTCTATGACCACTCTCATCACAATACCCCATGACGCCTATCATCATAATGCTCCAAGGCCCCTCTCATCACAATGCTCCATGAACCCTGTCATCACAATGTTCCATGAACCGTGTCATCACAAGGTTCCAGGACCCTTGTCATCACAATGATCCATGACCCCTGTCATCTCAATGCTCCATGTTCTTTGTATTCACAATGCTCCATGGCCCCTATAATTGCGGTGATCCATGACCCCTGTCATCACAATGCTCCCTGGTATATTTCATCACAATTCTAGATGACCACTGTCATCACAGTGCTCCACGGCCCCTGTCATCAGAGTCCTCCATGATACCTTTCATTACAATTCTACATTACCACTGTCATCACAATGCCCCATGACACCTGTCATCACAATTCGCCATGGCATTTGTCATCACAATTCGCCATGGCACTTGTCATCACAATGCTCCATGAACCATGTCATCACAATGTTCATGGACACTTGTCATCACAATGCTCCATGACAACTTACATCACAATGCTCCTTGACCCCTGTCATTTCATTGCTCCATGGCCTATGCATTCACAATGCTCCATGGCTCCTGTAATCACATTGCTCCATGATCCCTTTCATCACAATGCTCCAAGACCGCTATCATCACAATGCCCCATGATGCCTATCATCATAATGCTCCAAGGCCCCTCTTATCACAATGCTCCATGATCCCTGTCATCACAATGTTCCATGACACTAGTCATCACAGTGCTCCATGACCCCTGTCAACACAATATTCACTGCCCATGTAATCACAATGCTCCTGGTCCCCTATAATCACAATGCTCCATACCCTTGTCATCACAATGCTCCAGAACCCTTGGCATCATAATGCTCCATGCCAGTCTCATCACAATGCTCCATGACAACTTACATCACAATGCTCCGTGACCCCTGTCATTTCATTGCTCCATGGCCTATGCATACACAATGCTCCATGGCCCCTGTAATCACATTGCTCCATGATCCTTTTCATCACAATGCTCTATGACCACTGTCATCACAAGGCCACACGACACCTGTCATCACAATGCTCTATGGCCCCTGTCAGCACAATGTTCCATGACAGATATCATCACAAGGATCCATGACCGCTGTCATCACAATGTTCCCTGCCCTTGTCATCTCAATGCTCCCTGGCCCCTGTAATCGCAATGCTCCATACCCTTGTCATCGCAATGCTCCAGATCACTTCTCATCATAATGCTCCATGCCCGTGTCATCACAATGCTCCATGGCCCCTGTCATCACAGTGCTCCGTGATACCTTTCATCATAATGATAGATGACCACTGTCATCACAATGCTCCATGACACCTGTCATCAGAATTGGCCATGGCCCTTGTCATCACAATGCTCCAGGACACTTGTCTTCACAATGTTCCATGGCCCATTTCATCACAATGCTCCATGACCACTTTCATCAAATTGCTCCATGATGCCTGTCATCACAATGCTCCATGGCCTTTGTCATCAAAATTCTACATGGCCCCTTTAATAACAGTGCTTCAGGACAACATTTATCACAATGCTCCATGACCACTCTCATCACAATGCCAGATAAGACCTTTCATGACAATGCTCCATGGCCCTTGTCATCACAATATTCTATGACTTCTGTCATCACAATGCTCCATGCCCCTGTCATCACAATGCCCCATCACCCCTGCTATTACAATGCTCCATGACCCCTGTCGTCACAATGCTCCGAAACCCTTGTCATCACAATATTCCATGATCTGTGTAATCACGATGATCCATGAACCATTTCTGTACAATGCTCCAGTACCCCTTTCATTAAAATGCTCCATGGCGCTTGTCATCAGAATGCTCCAGGAACCCTTCCATCACAATAATCCATGACCCGTTTCCTCACAATTCTCCAGGACCGCTTTCATCACAATGCTCCATTCCCTTGTCATCTCAATGCCTCATGGCCCCTGTCATCAAAATGATCTATGCCCTTGTCATCAAAATGCTCCAGAACTCTTGTCATCACTATGCTCCATGCCCATGTCATCACAATGCTGCATGGCCCCTGTCATCACAATGCTGCATGACCCCTGTCATCACATTGCTCCATGC